>NC_041388.1:545049694-545072192 GCF_002162155.2 Triticum dicoccoides
GGGGGGGGCATAATTTTTTGACATGATCCAACCACATGTTTCCACCCACATTCTTTTCTGAAACTAGCAACACAATTTCTTGGAACCGACTACACATTTTGCTAGAATGCGAGGTTGATGACCACGACCGGCATATTTTTTGTTGCAACCAGAGTTGTAGCCGACGAAACTGTAGTCGTCTTTTTACAACCATACCCGGCAAAAGCTACATCCACATTCAAGCAGAGCTGCAACCCTTTTCACATGGGAGTTGCAACCACCGAGGACATAGGTGTCGATGTTACAAATGCAGAGGAGCTAAGACGACGGTGGCCACGAGCTACACGTTTTGCTGAAATCGGCGAATATAGATGTTACATTTGGTGAGGAATAAAGCTACTACCAGCAACTTTTTTTGTTACTACCGAAGAATTATCTGTTACATTCATTTACAACTTAGTTGCGAACCCCCGACGATGAGACGACGTTTCTTGCTACAATCGTGTGGGTTTTTGCTACTAGTGTCGACGGTTTTTGCTACATCCATTCTTCATGACCACGAGAGGCCGGTGGTGAACTGATGTGAATCTCGGCAACGAGATCTAGCATTGGCCCCGGGGCGGATGCTGCAACCGGTCAGTGGTGAGCTGAAACCTCGACTGGCAAGGCGTGATGGCGACCGCATGGCACTACGACTGTAGAGCCGGTGAGTTGCAGCGACGACTCGACGATCACCATAGCAAGGGCGGTAGATACCTTGTCTCTATTTTGCTACACCGACAATGAAAATCGTTGCCACGACGTCGGCCATGGTTTTTGCGACCAACATGGGGTTGCTCCTCACTGGGAGACGACGAGAGCGACGACCAATGAGCGAGCGATGGTGGCCAGCAGTGGCATGACGAGCGCCGGGGTGGTGGCTCAGGGTGGAGAGGGGGCACAGACGAGCTCTCTATGGGGGGAGGGAGGGCATGGGGATTTTTCAGCCATGCGAGAGGAAAGAGAAGAAAGCGATAGTGCGCCCTACTCTCTCAAATCGGATGGCTGCTAGACGACTGGCAAAAATTTGGGTCGGCGGGCTGGTGCCTAGCACTGCCCTATTATTTAGGGGGCTAAGTTTTGAGAATTTGGTCACACTGGTTTGGTTCACATCATCAGATAGGAAGACACTTAATGGATGTGTTCTTCGTCCGGATTTACTGTGTCCGTTATCCAAAACTAATGGACCAATGCAAAATGTCTAGGCTTAAAACATGTGATTTAGGAGTATGGTAATAGCCAATGAAATTAACTCCGAGTAATTGCATGCAACTGATTGCACGCTACGTATTTGCCTCCAGCTAGTCAAGCGTACATCCAATGCTAGCCCCCAATTATAGCATGCATATGTTGCCATTTTCGTTCTTGTATGCCAATTCGAGCGCACATCAAGTGGAGGGCATCAAGGAAATGTAAAAAAAACTAAGTGCATTGTTGGTCACAATCACAGAACTCTGTAAAAAAGTTCCTAGCATTATCTTTGACAGATTTGTTTGTGAGTCGTCGTGTCCACATGGATACCTTGGTGAGGCCCAAAGTAATTGCATACAACTGGTTGTATGTTTTGTGAACGCGTACGTCCAACACTAGCCTGCAATTATAGTGCAGCCATTACCATCTTCGTTTTTGCATGCCAATCGAGCGTACACCCATCGAAGGGGCTAGAAACAGTAAAGCGATAACCACATTGCGTGTCACACAACTCTATCCTGGTGACTAGTTTGGCTTTTTCCGAAAAGGTCCCTAGCAATATTTTTGGAGGCATATGGTTTTGAAGTCATATGCTGACAGTGGCTTTATATGCGCTTTCTATAAATGGACCTACATGGTTTATATTTGAAATGATACTGCATGTGGAGCATTACAAGTTGGTATCAGAGCAGGACCAACCGTAGGATTCCTTAGTAGTTGTTGTCGAGTCTAGAAAATTATTTAGTAGTTATACATGTAGATATCAGAGAGTGGGATTCTTTTTATTACTTCCCCATCCATCCTCTGGTAAGGATAGGTGACGTATGTGGTTTACCTTTTGACTTATCTCTTTCAACAATCTAGGTCATCGTTTACACGAGGTTTCAGAATTGTTACAATGATATGCTAGCGGCGAGTGATATTGATGTGAACCATGAACTGACCATTAGGGAGTTATGCCAACATGAACCACCTAGACCGGGGATACCTCCATTCTAGGATAGCCTCCACTCCACCTGAACCACCGATTGGTCCGATCTACTCAAGGCCTTATGCCTCCACAGTCGGTAGGCGACTCAGTTGTGTCCCATGGTTGCGTACTCATCCCGGGTGATGTTATTGTAGACTTGCTAGTATGGTATTGTTTTAGTTTCGTGACCTCGGGATTGGGGATTCATGTAAAATCTTTAGATTTTCCTACTCAGGTCGCATCGTGGTCAGACTGATGATTTCATACCTTGTGGAATAGTGCCCTCACAACTTTCATGAGAATCCTAATTTTTGTTCCGTTACTTTGTTGCAATTCTTTCCGATTGATGGTTTATCACCTCATTTCAATTATCATCCTCTCAATCGCAAACCTCAAATCCAGTTGGGACGAGCTTGTCTTCCAACTGTTGTTTTATCATCTTTTTCCCAACTTATTCAAAGTGCAACCATCTTCAGTGAGCACCACAAGAAGCCAATGATTCGAAGGATGTTGTTTCTTCCTCGTCCGTGGTTCCAAAAAGTAAGGTGTTTGGCTTTCTGTCAATGTGTTTCCTCGACCTCTTTCCCTTGCAAGTCTGTGTAACGTGCTTTCCCCCACCCACCCAACCATGTTTTTTTTGGAAAGTCAGCATGTTCAGCCAAGGCCAAGTGTTCCTTCTCCTCATGTTAACCATGTGGTGACTTGTTTTAGGTGCATGGAACAAGTCATTTTTCCACCTAGTGTCCTCAGGATAAGTTTCTACCTCATCCACCTTGCTCTACTTCGACAAAGCCTATGGTGAAGATATCTCCTCCGAGAAGTGTTAAATTCATCATCATCAGTGCAGCAAAAGCCCAAGAGTTCCAAGACATCAGTCTCGTTACCCTTTCGGTTAACTCAATTTTAACAAAAGTACCATTTGATTCTGGCCTTTTGCATTCTTTGTCACTACATTGCTCAAATGCGTGAGTTATCTCTAGTTTTCTTAGCCAAGCCTCTTATGGTTAATTCTCCACGTATTCATATGTGGACTTCCAAGTAAATCCATCAAAGATTCAATAAGTAGTGGAGGTCATGCCTTTGTTGATGTTCT
This sequence comes from Triticum dicoccoides, assembly GCF_002162155.2. Classification (NCBI taxonomy): domain Eukaryota; kingdom Viridiplantae; phylum Streptophyta; class Magnoliopsida; order Poales; family Poaceae; genus Triticum; species Triticum dicoccoides. Next base: position 545,052,967 of record NC_041388.1, read on the forward strand.
CATGCCTTGGCAATTCTGAAATCGATGTGATTATCTTTGGTTCATATTTTGTTGATGCATCATTGATTATCTTTGGTTCATATTCTAGGCATGGTTTGGTTGTCACCAAGCAATCCATCATTGATTATCTTTCAAAGGTGTTCTGTTGATGCATCCCTTAGGCCATTGTTCATTTTTGGTTCATATTTCTTCGCCTCACTTGTTTGCCCTCAGTGCCATTGCTTCTCAGTTGCTCAAAGATGTCCTGGTGGTTTGTGTTTTCGTCGATGTCTTTCCAGAAGAGTTTCTCAATGATTTCTTCTCGTTTGACCAATGTTCCTTCGACATTTTGTTTATAGGAATGGAGTATATCGACCAGAAGGGGTGAATGGGAGACTTACATTTCTTTTGAAACTTAAATACTCTCAGCACAACACATCGGAAATAAACTATCAGGAGCAGTTCTATGAAGTAAAACTACTAGAAACAACAAGAAAGAACTGGATAGATTACTGTGAGATATTCGCCAGAACATGACTGAGAAGAATGACTATGTAGCAGAAGATGAATATCCGGAGGACACACAAACAGACAATCTTCCGCATAGCGAGAGATAACACGGAACAAAACATGATCTCAACACGGATGGAATAGTACGAGAAGAATGAACATACAAAGTCCCAAAGAACAACACTTGAGAAATAACTCAACCAAAAGGAAATTAATGAAAGTAATGCGAGATGAGAAAAACCAGTGGTTCAGAAGGGCTAAAGAATATTTGGTAGACCAGTTCACTCTTCTACAAAAGAGCTATGTCTGGTTGGAGGGACTTGCGATTGAACACAGGTGCAAACCTCTCTCTGTCCTATTCTCCTCACCATGAAGTTCCTAGAACTTTAGTTGACTTCACTCGTGGTAGATTCTTCTCAACAATCTCCAAAACCTTCAATAGACTTTGTCTTCGATGACCATAATTAGTCTTAGTCACTCAGACAGACGCCTAACCGTCTAGAGAGTATGCAGCTCACAAGAGTAATAGGCTGACGGACTCTCGACTTAGATCTACGTAAATCTCAACCACTATCTGAGTTTTGGCTCTTGGATTTTCTCTGAGAAGAATTCACGCAAATCTCTTAGAGATGGGTTCTCAAACAAACTTGTCAAATCACTCGGAGCAGCCAACCACAATGGTTGGAGCAAAGAGTCTATTTATAGCTAGAGCAATCCCGAGGTGAAATGACCAATCAGGGCTTGCAACCTAACCAATGGCTAATCAGCATGTTTCCAACAGTCGAATTTCAAACTCACACGACAAATTTACTTGAGGAACAAGTAAAGTTGAATCCACCGCTAGAGCATTTCTCTCGAAGCTTAGAAGAACTTCGTCTTTGGCTTACGATGAATAACTCAATGCACGTAGAGATTTCTCTCAACTCACTTGGGATATATCCGATTAAGCATCAACACAGACATAAGTATTGACACACTTGAACCGCTCTTAATAGTACGGTGGTCCCATGACTCAAATGAAGAAAAAAGGACTATGAAAGAAAACAACGTCTTCATTCCTCTGCATTGCTGTCATTTCTCTTAGCACGAAACTTTAGCATACTTCTTTGCTACGCACAAAACTCTCACATAAGTTTATAGCAAACTTCTCATAAATCCAGGGACCAAATATCTCTGTGTGCACTAGCAAACACATTGACCCCTCACTGTTTTTATACAATCTCCAAAATACTCAAGGGGCACTAGATTGCACCAACAATCTCCCCTTTTTGGATGATTGTTAACAAAACAGTTAAGCATCGTAACCGGTAACGTGCAAAAAGTTAATAACTTGGAATGTAAATAACTCGAAGATACAAAATACCCCCCTCTAAATGTATGCAATATATGAAAGATTTTCTCTTGATAAACCTGCATATATTAGGATAGAAATGATGGAGAGATATTTGATATCTTCAAGAATAATGGACTGCATTAAGAACAATATCATCGAGGAATAACTCAATGCATCCAGAGTGAACTCTGAGAATAATCCTACCTGCAAAATAAATTATCAAGAAATATTACGACATGGGTTTATTAACATTACAACCACTTCAGAGTGTCACTAGAGTTTTACAACATGGTAAGTATCAAATGGAACACCAAGTGTTGTAAACTCGAGAACAAAAGACCCTGGCAAAACACCGCATTAATAACTCTTGATGTCTTCTCCCCCTTTTTGTCAACAAGTGTCAACAAGGCGAAGAAGAACATGAGGTGGTATACATGCCTGGGAAACAAAGAAGACGATGATGTAGAACTACTCGATGAAGATGAAACTTGAGAATCATCAACCATGTTACCGGTTGAATTCACTTCTGGGGGAGAATCTTCAATGCAAGTGACAACATTTCCTTCAGATTCATTTCCTTCGGGGATGACTGGGTCAGTTGGGCCATCTGTGTTGTCCTGGAGAGTATTTTGATCACCTTCCTTGAACTGGGGTGACGTGGCTTCAGATTCTTCAATAGTATCATCCTCACTGAGAAAAATCAGATCAATCATTTTTTATTTCGTTGGAAGGGGGTGAGTATCTCTTCTCTTCCGATCAGTCACAAAGGTATTAATGTAATCATATCTATTCTTGATTCTAGCCTTCTTGAGTTGATTTTTGAAATAAAATTTCCTGAAAAGTTTCCAGGTACAACGTTTGTCTTCCTTCACTATGAAAAGAATCTTCCTTTTTGTCTTAGCAACATGATTTATCTCAGAGGCAGTGTGCTCTTTCTCTTTGCGGTCTTGACGGGATGTTTCATCAAGCAGTTGTTGTGTGCGGACACAGACTTTATAGAGCAGAGGATTTCTCATGCTTCTCTTTTATCCTGATAGATTTTCCCTTATCATTATCTTTCAAGACCTATAGTGTGTTGCGACAGGAGGTGTGAAATGCTTTGGTACATGAAGGCAAATATATCACTTTCCTTGAGCCATGTTGATAAGTTTATGGATCCAAGGAGCATAAAGTTTTGGAGCCAGATGGACTTCAACAGGATCCACCAGGTTACAGAGGAACATATCTTCAATGTTGAACGTGCGATAGTAGGATATAGCATATAAAGTATTCCTTAGTACACCTGAAATTTGTCGAGGACAAGTAGTGGGGCAGAGAGTTTTGCATGACATCTTGAAGAACATGCGATGATTAAACTCGATACCATTGGGATCAGGGTTACTGAAGCATCATCTCGAACTCTGGTTGGATCCATCAGAAGGTGCAGTTGTTAATCAGTAATATTCGAGAAGTCATTCTATATTCCATGCCATTTTCTTCAAATCAAGGGAAATCCAGGATTTCTAACATCTCAGATGTGGAGCAGAAGAACTTGTTTTCCTTACACATCCATTCAAAAGCCTATGTTTTTGCTATTTGTTCTTTCTCACAAGACATAAAGGGTAGCATAGAATTGAAGAATAAGCTCGTTGTTTGATCCATGGTTGAACTCGAGAATTTTCCTTAAAGGAAGTTCATCGATCCGGGCTAGAACATCCTTGAAACAGGGCAACTAGCACATAGATGCAATGTCAAGAAATTCATGCCAAAAGATTCAATTCTTGAAGCAAAAAATTCTCTCATAGAAAGGGGCATGTTCAGTGGTCCAAAATTAAGGGGAATTAACAATTTCTCTCTTCATCATAAGGACTCTTCTAGAAGAAGCGCAACTTGAATTTGTGAAGAGTTCCACTAAACGGCGGACCATGTATACCATGACCTTCGAGAAAAATGGGGATTTCCTCTCGGGGATTGGGGCGATGTAATTCTTCATTCTCATCATTAGAATTTTGAACTTCAACATCTAGTGCTGCTTTATTTTCATCAATTAGTGGCAGCTGAGATTGAGAGGATTGATCAATGTTAACCTTCTCAGACCGCGACACATTTTTGTCGGAAGCAGATCCAGACAAGATATCTATCATGGTCTTTTCCTTTTCGACACTCTTCTTAGTGTTATTCTTCTCAGGCACAAGGGACTTTTCTTGATTTCCATCAACATGAGGCGGCATTGGAGTTGAATCGGCATTCTTTTTGAATGACCACACTAGGGCCTTGTTAGCACTTTTTTCAACAACAATTTATTCTTGAGACCTTGCCTCATCTTCTTGTTTCTTCCCACTCTCATCAACAGGGTTGATCTTGTGAGGAATATTACCACTATCAATTTCCATCTAAGATTGTTGCTCGGTGGAGAGGTCGTGAACTTATTCTTCTCAATGAGCGCTTGACTCGCCCCGATGAATTTCACCTTCCTCCATATGAGACTTAGAGGAAATATCAGTTGCGTTTCTCAGTGGAGACAAAACGACTTGCTTGGCAAGGGATATGTTGATATCTTCTTTGGAAGCCCTGGGCTTTGGAGGAGTTGTATCTTTCTCAGAAGCATACTCATACCAACAAGGTGCACCTTCATTCCAGGAGCCCATTTGAAAAGAACCTTACAATTAATCATGTTTGGCTTAGAGTAATTTTAAAATGGATGACCGGCTGAAAAATTTATTCCGAATGCACACGAATAAGAACACAGTGTACTAAAAAGACTAGTGCTGGTCACTCTAGATCCACAACGGCCATGAACCGATGGGTTTGATCGGGGCCTTAATGTCTGTCGTCGCAGCCAAGGTTTGAGACGACCCCAGCTCGCATACGTCGCAAGTTCCGATAGCTCCACGTCAAGGAAGCACGACACACCCGGATTATTGAGAAATTGCCGACCAAAGGACAAGGAGAGCGCCACTTGAACGAAGCACGGCACACCCGGACATGAAGGTACCAAACCAGACTGAGGGCCAGTTCTTTTGGACGATTCTATTAGAATCGCTCCCCTTTCCAGCTTCTCCCATAATCACCACTCTATATGTTTTTTACAATCCTAACTAATTAGACCTTAACTAAATAGGATTGTAAAAAGAATATGAAGTGATGATTCTGGGAGAAGCTAGAGAGGGGAACGATTCTGGGAGAATCGCCGAAAAGAACTGGCCCTGAGGACGATGATAATGTCGACAGCTATACCTCAGACACGGCCCCCAACCACTTTGGGGTGGGGAGGCAAATGACTGAACTATTCATAATTTAAGCCTCTAAAATAATTTTCCTTCACTAAACCTGCACTACACATAGCTCTGCCCCTAATGACTATGAGCCCTCACCTCCCGCGAGTTGTTAGAATTTTCCTCAACCTCACCTCCCGCGAGTTGTTAGAATTTTCCTTTTTGTTGTGTAAGTACTTTCTCCGTCCTAAAATAAGTGTATTATTTTTAATACAACTTTATACTAAAACTAATACAAAGTTGAAACACTTATTTTGGGACAGAGGAAGTATTTTTATAGGGATCTAAACTTTACAATGTTCGGAAATAACGGTGGAGATACCCTTATGAACTGAAGCAGACAAAAGTTACTGTCTATCGCTTCCATTAACTTGTGGACTGATCAAACCTTCCAGCCACACGGCCTTTGTGGTTTCTTCTTTTTTCTTCCTCAGCGAGGCAATCAAGAGAAACAAAATCTTGCTCCCATCCTATGATTGTGTTCTCCGCACCCTGGCTTTTCAGTCGCAGCACAAGCTCACGGTTGCACGGCCAGCCGGTCTACAACTCCTACAAACAAAATTAGCCACCATCGAAATATATACACAGAAGAAACACCATGGAGTTCACCCTAAACCCTAAACCCCTAAAACACCATGGAGTTCACCAACCTAGCAAGAAACCACAATGGCAAAGCAGCTCAAAGCAAACGCAAGACAGCAAAATGGATCTCAGGGCATCACAGGCAGGACGCCACAACTAGAAATTTAGTGCAGAATAACCAGCATACCATCTCATTTCCTCATAACCAGGTCCAAGAGTGCAGCAAAATACCACCACAACCAAAAAGCGAAGCAGAGTCAGCCAAATGGTGAGGACCCTCCAGGTCGACCGGAACCAGAACCTACTTACATCTTCCCTACTAGCGTTGTCTCAGAACCACAAAACGGTTAACGGCTGCTCCCAGGCATTCGACGAAGCCAAGTTTCCTTCCATGCTGGTTATTCGCGTCACGGACCCGACCTTCACTCAAAGGCCCACTGGTTCTCCTTCCGCACTTCCTCCTCCTCCTCCGGGGTGAAGTCGTTGGTGATGTTGAAGGTCTTGCGGATCTCCTCCGGAGTCTTGCCCTTGATCATGTCGGCGACGGTCTGGCAGGTCAGGTCCAGGAGCCCCTTGATGTCCAGGTAGTTGGCAGCCTGTCCAGGCAAATAAAAGCAATCAAGGTCAGGCATCACATTAAACAGATATAAGAACAGGGGCATCAGATACAGTAGATCAGTTAATCATCTACAAGAGAGCTTCAGTTAGCAAGAAAGCAGCAACATATCATATTTAAGCAAGACAGAGCTTCAGTTAATATCATGGTGAGCAAAGCAAACATTCATAAGAAAGACAGTGGCAACATAGCATGGTGAGGAAGCAAAAACTCGTATTTAAACTAGACAGCATCAAGTACTACCAAGGTTAAGTTGTCCATGATGGTAGCAAGAACAAACACAACTGCCATATACTCCATGCTTACACACAGACAAACACCAATACATGGAAGAAATATAATTAAGCAAGGTGGATAACACAAAACAACTATTTACAACAGCCTACCAACTAGGAACAGTAAGGTCGGGCACATACTTAACAGATAAAGAACAGGAGCATCATATACAGCAGATTATTGCAACAGGCACACAATGAAAGAACTTGCAGTTCATATTTAAGCGGGACAGTTGCAATAAATCATGTAAGCAAACTTCATGCTTAAGAAAGAAAGTAGCAACACTCTGTCCCCAAAATAGATGGCAGATTATGTACAGAAATATGAACATAAATAATGTCAAACCAAATATAATATCAATATATCCACCACTAGATATACTTTCATAATATATTTATTCAATACTGTAGTTGTTGATATTTTCTCCTACATATTTGGTCAAACTTAGAAAGAAATGACTTTTTGACTGAATTTAAACACAACTGACACAGTATATTACAAATTTACACAGTTGGATACAAATACAGTGCACACGAATTAAAATTCAGCAAGGTGCATAACCCAGAACAACTATTTACAACAAACCTACCAACTATTGAGCAGTAAAGGAGGATATATTATGCTCCCTCCTCCCAAATTGGTTAGACAACTAATTTGGGACGGAGTTAATATTATATACAGAAGTGTATAAAAAACAAAGGGATACACATACTACAAAGCTAAAGAACAATGAATCAACCACAGTAGCATTCTGAGTGTGTCCATGTACAAGACTTGCAAAGGTACTAATCCCCAAGAAAGAACACCACAAAGCAACAAATAAACATCACATGCTTTACAGCCTGATGGAGGTCAGATACTAAATAGTTTAACAGACATAGATTCTAGTAGCATTCTTGTCAGATTAGGCAACAAGCATTGAATAGTAACGCCGCCCATGCCCGACAAGGCCGCCACAAAGCTACAACTAGGACCATACTAATATCTTATTACTGGCTTGCAGACAACCACAAAGCATTGCTTCCTACCAACCTACTGTGCCTAACAGTGCAATGCAAGTCAGGGGACCATGATTCCTAGTACAACATTTAACAATGCAATGCAGATAATCATTTTTTTCCTCACAGACTGAGTAATCTAAATGAGGAAACAGAAAACAGCTGGCTGCAACAACAGAGCATGCATTCACTTGCACAGAAATTCATATCAGGCATCCTTTCTTATCTGAAACAGATCATGCTAAAGATACATAATACCAGAATTGCAGTGCTACATCTAAACAGCAAGAAAATAAATGGTACTATTTAACACAGAACTGAACACAGAAAAAGTATCATCATAACTAAAACATACCACATCAGACACTCAACTAATATCATCAAATCACCACACAACAGTTGTTCCATCCAATAGATTGCATAAATATGACAAATACCCTTCAAAGAAAACCTAAAAGTATACAGTACGGCAATAATCCCCCTTTTTTCTAGGGAAAAAATACCCACTCCAAATCTCCAATCATAACGGATGAACAGAACCCGCAATGCCTCCCATTTCGTAACCCGACGTCGACACAAAACCCTAAACCCTAGAACCACGAATCCAGGCACCAGCCGCTCAAAACCACAACGCAATCGCATCTAAACAGCCGGAACACAAGCCCTCGACGAGTACATAAAAGGAGCGGCACACGGGGAGGGGGGGTCGGAAGTGTCGCTCACCAGGATGAGGTCGAAGAGAGTCGCCTGCTCGACCTTGACGAATTCGGCGTCGAAGGCCTTGAGCGTCTCCTCGTCGGGCTTGACGGCGGTGGCGGAGTCGGCGGTGGCGGCGTCGTCTGCCTTGGGGGCGTGCTGCGTGCAGTACTCGATGACCTTGGAGAGGACCTTGGCGTTGACGTTGGGGAGCGGGATGATGTTGTCAGCGCAGCCGTCCTCCACCATGTGCTTGATGGTCTGCGACGCCATCGCCACCGCCACCTCCACCTCGAAGTCCTCGCCGTCGGAGCTCTTGAGCGTGAGCTTCTTCGCCGCCGCCGATGCCGCCATTGGTCCGATCGCCGGGGAGGGGGGGCGAGGGTTTTGGGGGTGGTGCGCGGCGGGAAACCCTAGGAGCGGAGGCAAGTGGGGGTGGTGGTGGGGTGGGGTGGAATGGAATGGAGGGGAAGGGGAAGGGGGGCGCCTTTTATTTCCGGCGTCGCAGAAAGGAAGGCTCTAGAACCGGGGCCGTTGGGGTTCCTGGGCCCGAAAACCTGGGCCTTGGAGATGTGGCGGGCTTTCTGGGCTGTGGCCCTTTTGATGTCTCTTTCCGTTAAAATGAAAAAAAAACGCTGAGTATATTTCTCGAAAGAAGAAAAAAAAAGGTAATCACGGGGTTTCAGAGGATACTGCAGAGAAACATTCCAACTTTTTGTGTGACTTTTGATTCTTCAAATGGATTTCAAATACTGATACGATGCCTCCAAGAATATGTTTCAGTGCCTTATTGGAATGTGCACACGCATTCCTGTACTAGTATTTTATTGGAAGTATTATCCAAGAAGAAATGTCTGCAGATTCGCATGCGTATTTCTTCGGAGCACCAGCCAAGCATGCTCGAAGATTCATCCAACCAGTTGATGTCAACGTGCTAGTGGTAGCTACAGATCACTTGCTCAGATCAAAGAGCAACAAGAAGAACGAGAAGAAAGCGAAAGAAAGAAGCTGACTGCAATTTGAACAAAACAGTGTCCGCGAGGTGCACGCAGGACGCAGCTGGCTCGGGTCAAAAGCACGGCGCAGTGCTGCTGATGGCTCGCGCCGCCGCGTCGCCAGCCTCCCCGCGGCGAGACGAGAAGGAGTCGACCCTGAGGCGGTGCCGGAACGCCGAGATGAACTCCTCCGCGCGCCTGTCCACCTCCGCCGCGTCGCCGGCGGCTCCTTCCTCTTCTTCTTCTCCGCCCGTCGGCGCCACGACACCGCGGTCAACCACCAGCGCCATGCAGCGGTCGGCCGCGACGTAGGGTGGCGCGAGAGCCGCCGGTTCGGCGTCGGCCCCGCGCCTCTTGCTGCTCCGCCTCTTCTTCAGCTTCTTCGCCGCGCCGTCGCCCGCCGGCGCCACCTCCGCGGCGACGCCGCCCGTTGCCGACGCCGCGGCGGGTCGCTTGGTGGGCTGCAGGGACACCACGACGATGCAGGCGACGAGGACGTTGAGGAGCAGGAAGAGGACGGGCGACGGCGCCGCGGCGAGCACCTGCGCGGGCAGGGGCCACCACCAGCGGTCCACGAGCACGGCCGGCGCCAGGCTCTTGACCCCGGACACGAACAGCGCGGCCGCGGCGGCCGCCAGCGCCGCCTCCACCAGCTCCTCCTCCCTCCGCGGCGCCTTCCTCTCCACCTCCGCCATCAATCCTGCCGCCTATTCTCTCTGCTCCCCGGTGGTTTGCGCTCTAGGCACGCACGGCACGACGCTTTCTTCTGCTCGGGCGGTTTTTGCTCGCCTTTGCGCCGGGGTGGTGGAGCTATATGTATAGACCCGAGCGAGCAGCCAGGGCAGGCGCCAAAAGGGCAGGGCTCGTGAGAGCAATCGATGGCTGCGGCCTGCGGGGGTGCCTGTCGCGCCGGCAGCAGGGCAAGCACGCAGCCCGTGCGAGCCGCTGTCGGGGGATTAAATTCCCTCCCTCCGACCATGGCAGCGGCAGAGCATGACATTTCTCCGGCTGCAGGGCCACTCAGCTCGACGCAGTGCAGCAAATTCTGTGTCATGTGTAAGGAGTAATAAACTTTTCTCGTCAGTGACAGTCCGGCATGGCAACAGAGAAATGGCTGGCACTAGCAGGCGTGTTTATCCACTGATGACTAGCTCGCTAATCACATCTGCAGAGACGAAATAATACTCATGCTCGCAGCTAATCGAGCATCCAGGCGGCATCTTTTTGTGTTGTTTTGGGTCATCGAGGGGAGAGGCTAGGGGCGCACGCCTGAGGCTCGTGCGTCGTCGTCGTTTCTCCCGGCCGCGTGGCGGACACGATGATGACCCTTTTCTTCATCGGGTCGGGGAGCATATACTACCTAGAAGGATGCCGCCCAAACTAGCAGAATTTAAAACTAGTACCACTCAGATGATTGTACTACTAGTACCACTAGGGTGTAACCACTAACCAGGCTGCTTGTGATTAGTGTGTGGATAATACGGCTGAGTAGACAAAAGATTCCCCATAATGAGTCCATGACTGTAGTCACTGCTAGTTTAACCACGCGATTAGGTTCGAATGCGAGTCCATCGTACATTCATACGGTAACCAAATGCGGAACCGAAATTGCTTCACGGACGACAGTTAGCGCACGACCTCCGAACGATACTAACTCCCCAACTGTGCTCCTGCATGCACGCTTGCTTTTCACGCTGCCACGTAAGGATCGTTCAGTCATCGGCCGCACGTTCGTCGTGTGTATAGCAGCGCTGATGCGGAACAGAACCTTTCCCAAAGCAAACAGAACCTTTCCCAAAGCAAGTACCAGGGGAGTGCGTTTCATCATAATACAAAACAGCAGAAAAGTTTGCACGAGCAGCAGATATAAATACATAATAGTGATTGCAGCGGTCAAAATGTTTAAATTCTCACATCGCAAAGCATAAACTGAAAATTTACCAAAAACAACATATAAACAATCGGCTGCTCTAGAAAACAAGGTGTAGATTTGAACCCAAAAAAGACAGGGGTAGTTAATTCCAGCACAGCATGTTCAGACCCTGAAATCAGTCTCCAACACAGCTTCAACAAGAAAAAATTCCTTCAACATTCGCTTAATAAATAATGTCTTAATATGGCAAGACAGGCAAAAACACTGATACAGATGTCACCGACTCTCCACAGTAAAATCTAGCACGTCAAACGGGATCATCTCCAGCAGCAACGATTGCAGTGGGTAGCCCATTATTGCAAAGAAATATGTTTAGTTTGCAACAAGGCTGTCGATGAGGTTGGCGGCGTCTTCCACCGTTGCGATGGTCTGCGCACTCGACTCCTCCACGCTGATCCCGAAAGCCTCCTCGAGGCCCATGACAATCTCAACCTACACAACAGAGCCACACAAAGTTTCACTAGTTAGGACCTGAGCAATCTCAAACTGAAAAGTATGATTTCGAGTGCTTATTTTCATGCACAAAGGAGTGTTGATAAAAGTTAGCATAAACTGCAGTAACAAAGTACTGCTGCCAAAAACGGCTACGAAGGATCAAAATGAAGAAGGCAGAACAATGTGGTTCTCGCAGACACACTGGAACTTTTGCTAAAAGAGAACAGACCTACACATTCCCAGGCTTGGGTTCCAACTTACTAGTACTAGCGAGTCGTACTCACAAAATACTTCTAAAACAGAAACTATTTGTTGTTGTTGCATAACAAACAGAAACTATGGCCAAATAAGGGGGGTTTAGATGGATGATGCACTGTTACAAACTTAACAACATCATATCCACTGGGTGGTGCCAGCTAGGTCTGTTGCTAGGATGAACATGTGACACACATTACAGTATCCAGCTGACTTACCGTGTCCAAGGAATCGGCACCAAGATCAGCAAACGTAGAGGAGCCAGAAACTACAGTGTCGTCAGCAAGCGCAAGCTGGCTCTTCACAATATCACAAACCTTTTCTACTGTCTCCTTTTTGGCCTGTTAAATTACAACACCAATATGAAGCAGTTAGAATCCTAGCAACAAAGCCCTATGATGCATAGTAGGCTTTCAGAAACATTGCATGGTAAATTTACCTGCCTATTAAATCGGAATTACAGGGTTATATTATGGTTGAATCAATGTGGTACAAGTAGACTAGGAGGCGCTTACTTAAGTCAAATTATAGGCCAAGCATGCAAAATGCACGATACCAAAAAGAAACTACCGTTGCTGGAATTATCTCCAAATTACTTTTAGACAAAATGGAAGCACTGTTGTGATGAAACACGACAGGCTTTTCTATATGATGCAGTAGTAGTTTGTGGACTTATGATAAAACTGGAATAAAATAGATTGAGATGAATAGCCTCAGATAGCATGCATGATTAATTATTCCAAAGAAAGGATTTTGCCTTCATATATGAAACTAATGACATATCAAATAGGTAGGGAAACAAATTTGAAGTGCATTAACTAATATATCAATTAATGATTGATACGATTGCAATACCAGAAAAGGATGATACTTACAGCACAGGAAACAGAAAATCTCTGGGGAACTGGCTGAAGACGGAAGGATACATTGCCTTTCCTTGGAGCAGAGAAGGAGACCGAGTTGGCATTGATTGCCTGTAAATCGCCGAAGATGATTTCGTAAGCAAGGCAAAAATAAGTGAACTAGGGAATAGCAAACCAAATTGACAGTGGAAAAACAATGCCACATTGCATAAAACTGTCAAGTAGGTTGGTTGACTACCGGTCTATCAAATAGTGTTCAGGCATAAATAAATTATAAAATTATCAATGCTGCTTCACTGAAAGTGAAAAGCAGAAACTAGAGTACAAAATAGTAACCAAAAACAGTTACGTATATCCCTAAGTAATGCTATATTAAAAAACTGTCAAACAGGACCTGTTCGGCTATTCCATTGTTTTCCATTTGGTTTCAACAAAGTGCTGACATAACTCCTAAGAAACGTTCACAGCCTGAATTAAATATACTTTTTCTCATTGAACACAGCATCAGTTTAAACAACAACCCCCATACTTTACTATAGAATGTTTCTTCTGTCTGCATAGCTTAAAGGCGGAATCATGTAGTCGAGGAATCCTCGGAGCTACACATCATGCATACAAGTTGAGTGTGAAGCAACCTATGAGATTATGTATCAATCACCTAAACCTGGGAATCTTTCACATAAAGTGAGACGCCTTTAGTGGGCAATCCTTAAGGCATGCTACCATGAAGCAATGCAAACAACAGCCCACTAGATAAGGTGGCGTGCCATTACAGATTTATGAGTAAACGAAGACTTTACATGCACCATACAGCGCTAGTTCTATATTTATCTAACTTTTTTGATAAAGATCTGTAAGCGCGATCATGGCATCACATCACATAAAGAAAAGAAGGTTACAGGCACAACAAAATCCAGTGAACAATCCGCACAGAATTCCCAAACATCCGATCCAACAAGCGCACAAATATGGTCACATGCGGTTATAAATGTATGTCACGATGAATGTGGTAGCACCGCCCAGATCGATTGGCTTAGGACAGGGAGCGCGAAACTCAGCCCTATGGTACGGTGCCAGATCCAATCGAGCCGAACTCCACGGACGTTTCGACTGAATATAAGCTACGGAATCGGCGGCACCTGATGCCTCCAGCCATCCCAGCCACGGCAGGCGGACCAGAGCGGATCCGCACCGAATCTCGCAAACACTCAGATTCTGAAACCCCGCCGCCACTTAAACCCTACCGGTCGCAGATCGAACGACGTGAGGGGACGGAGGGAGGGGCGAGGGGAGCGGGTGGACGTGGCGCGGTACCTTGACGGGCCTGGCGAAGGAGACGGCGGATGCGGCGGCGGAGGCCATGAGGGAGACGGGACAGGGGGAAGAGGCCGGCGCGGTGTGGGTGGGTGGGTGGTGGAGGCGGCGGTCGGGGCGGCAACACGGGCAACACAGCAGCAGCAGGACGGGTTGGATGCGCGTCGAAGGAAGTTAGCGGGGCCGTCTTATAGCGCGGGCCGGGCTTTGCACGTGGGCGCGGCATCGGGCGTATCGACCGACGCGGCTGGCTGGCTGGCGGAGGTCACGAGGCCCGGCCCATGACGATCTCGGTGCCTCCGTCCCCCCAGCGCCCCGGGGCCACCTGCCAGCGCGACGGGCCCGGGTGGCCTATCGATCAACGGTGCTGCGTCGTTTGGTTTAGGAAGGAGAAACCAGTGGCGTGCTAGGCTGGCTCGTCGCGGCGCCCGCTGTTTTTGGGTGGACGTGCCCGTGCTGGCACGGCGACGTTTGACGGCGAGGCTGCTGGTGTTCGGTTCTTGTGTGGTTGAGCCGATTGATCGCGCTTGTTTTGGTACGGGTGAGTGAGGTAGGTGTAGGTTGGAGAGCGAGGAAAATGGCACGACCACCAGCTCAAGAACTGGAATACGAGTCAGGGGTAGGGTACGAGTAATGCTACACGTACAAACAAGTTACAAGCTTTTACAAAAAGGGTTAATTTAATTGGTCAATAGGTGGGAAGGCGGCTCACCCTCTAAAAATCAGAGGGAGACAAGTTTGTGATTGATTAGTAGATGAAAAAAAACCTAGTCAGTGTGTAATTGCGTGTAACTCTTTGTATATTTAGCATTATTGAGTAGGGTACAAAACGGACGGGATAGCAGACAATACCGTTAGTATAAATATGATGTTGATTTTAGCCAAATGCTGTGCAAAAATGTTCGCACGGGCTACATGATTAATTTCATTTCGTGGGATAAATCGAGATGCTGCTTGCAGCCCTAGTCACGAGGAGCGAGCACTAGTTTTTGTTTTTGTTTTTTTAGGCGAAGGTGCGAACACTTGTTGAACCGGAGAGCTCCTCTTCGGCGCCTGTTGCGCCACGCTACGAGTGCTTCTCGGCATTGGCCCGGCATTGGCCCATTTAGTGCTCCCTTCGCTTGTCTGCTCGTCTTTTCTCCCGCTCTTAGAGCATTTTCAATAGATGGTCTAAATATAAAAATACCTCATTTTTGGACCGTCTAGAGCAAAAAAGGCTGCTTCAACAGATGGTCCATGTGCAAAAGAAATTAGACCGCGGCCTCCTCATGATGTAAAATTCAACATCTCGCGATGCAAATATACATCACGAGATGCATCTGGTCCAAAACCAGCCGCCGCTTGCGAACGCCCAACCGTCACTTCATTTCCGTCCCTGCTCGCGCCCGTCCGCCCGCTCGTGACCCGCCTGCCGGAATCCGCCGTCGCGACCGCCCAAAACCTCGTCGTCGCCCGCGTCACCACCCCACATCCCCGCCGCCGCCGCCCTCCGCCGCCGTCGCCCCCCTCGCCACCCCGCCGCCCGCCCGGACACGCCGAATCGGGAGGCAGCCGACGCGGGATTCGGCCCCTCCGGCGGTCCGGCTGCCGCGGTAGACCTCCGCAGGGTCTCAGGCTGCCGCCGACCTGCTTCCGCCGGCCGTGAGCTTGTCCACGGACGTTGCACCGGCCGCACAACGACCGCCGCACCAATCCCTTTGCCCGACTGCCAAATTTGTCTTCGCCGCCCGCCGAGTTCCTCTTGGCCGGCCTCCAACCTCTTTTGTTATCACCGCCGCCGTCCGGAGCCGCATAGATTCATTATTTGTTTGTTCAAAACTATGTTGTATTGTGCAAAATTATGTTGTATTTGTGTTGCATTTCATCTCCTGGATCTGAAGAACTATGTAATAATTTGATGTTGTGGACATGAGATTTTTTTATGTTGTTTTAAAACATGTTTTTGTTGAAAATATGCCCTAGAGGCAATAATAAAATGGTTATTATTATATTTCTTTGTTCATGATAATTGTCTATTATTCATGCTATAATTGTGTTATCCGGAAATTGTAATACATGTGTGAATACATAGACCACAACACGTCCCTAATGAGCCTCTAGTAGACTAGCTCGTTGATCAAAAGATAGTCATGGTTTCCTGACTATGGACATTGGATGTCATTGATAACGGGATCACATCATTAGGAGAATGATGTGATGGACAAGACCCAATCCTAAGCTTAACTCAAAGATCGTGTAGTTCGTTTGCTGTAGCTTTTCTGAATGTCAAGTATCATTTCCTTAGACCATGAGATTGTGCAACTCCCGGATACCGTAGGAGTGCCTTGGGTGTGCCAAACATCACAAGTAACTGGGTGACTATAAAGGTACATTACAGGTATCTCCGAAAGTATCTGTTGGGTTGGCGCGAATCGAGACTGGGATTTGTCACTCCGTATGACGGAGAGGTATCTCTGGGCCCACTCGGTAATGCATCATCATAATGAGCTCAATGTGACCAAGTGGTTGATCACGGGATCATGCATTACGACACGAGTAAAGTGACTTTCCGGTAACGAGATTGAACTAGGTATTGGGATACCAACGATCGAGTCTCGGGCAAGTAACGTATCGATTGACAAAGGGAATTGTATACGAATTGATTGAATCCTCGACATCGTGGTTCATCCGATGAGATCATCGTGGAGCATGTGGGAGCCAACATGGGTATCCAGCTCCCGCTGTTGGTTATTGACCAGAGAAGCGTCTCGGTCATGTCTGCATGTCTCCCGAACCCGTAGGGTCTGCACACTTAAGGTTTGGTGACGCTAGGGTTGTAGAGATATTAGCATACGGTAACCCCAAAGTTGTTCGGAGTCCCGGATGAGATCCCGGACGTCACGAGGAGTTCCGAAATGGTCCGAAGGTGAAGTTTTATATATAAAAAGTCAAGTTTCGACCATCGGGAAAGTTTTAGGGGTAATCGGTATTGTACCGGGACCACCGGAAGGGTCCCGGGGGTCCACCGGATGGGGCCACCTATCCTGGAGGGCCCCATGGGCTGAAGTGGGAGGGAAACCAGCCCCTAGTGGGCTGGTGTGTCCCCCTTGGGCCTCCCCCTGTGCCTAGGGTTGGAAACCCTAGGGGTGGGGCGCCATCCTTGCCTTGGGGGGCAAGGCACCCCCTTGGCCGCCGCCCCCCTAGGAGATTGGATCTCCTAGGGCCGGCGCTCTCCCCTAGGCACCCTATATATAGTGGGGGGAGGGAGGGCAGCCGCACCCAAGCCCCTGGCCTCTCCCTCTTCCTCCCGTGACACTCCTCCGTCTCCCTGCGCTTGGCGAAGCCGTGCCGAGATCACCGTTGCTTCCACCACCACGCCGTCGTGCTGCTGGATCTTCATCAACCTCTCCTTCCCCCTTGCTGGATCAAGTTGGAGGAGACGTCTTCCCAACCGTACGTGTGTTGAACGCGGAGGTGTCGTCCGTTCGGCACTTGGTCATCGGTGATTTGGATCACGTCGAGTACGACTCCATCAACTCCGTTCTTTTGAACGCTTCCGCACGCGATCTACAAGGGTATGTAGATGCACTCCTCTCTCCCTCCTTGCTAGATGACTCCATAGATTGATCTTGGTGATGCGTAGAAAATTTTAAAATTCTACTGCGTTCCCCAACAATTTTATGCAATATGTACGGCTGTACAATGGCTGGACAGCGGCTAAACAGCAGCCGCGGCTGCTGGACGGTTTTGGACCATAAATTTGGACCATCTATTGGAGTTGCTCTTTTGGACCATGAATTTGGACCATCTATTGGAGTTGGCCTTTTTTCAAAACTCCAAAACGCACTAGCGGTTCAAATTTTACATCTCCGATTTTGGACCGTCAAAATTTGGACCATCTATTGAAGATGCTCTTAGGTAGGCCACTCGCACACCCCTAAAAAAAGGTGTCGTTTGCTCTACTTTTTTTTGTGCTCGAGTTTTCTGCTTCCTTTATCTTCGAGTTTACGAATTAAAAAAACAGACAAATCAAAACAGTTCTACCGGTTTAAAAATGGTTTGTGAATCTAGAAATTTTCGTGGTTTGAAAACAGTTTTTGGATCTGAAAAACAGTTCATGGATTTATAAAATGACGATCTTGAAAAATCTTGGATTCGAAAAAAGTTTGCGAATATTAAAAAAATCACAAATTTAGAAAGTGCATGAATTGAAAAGTTCAAAACACTATAATAAGCTCACGAATTTCACAAAATTAAAAAAAGTTCATGACATTTGAAAATTTGCATAGATTGTGAAAAAAATCACCAATTTTCAAAAAAAAACATAAAATTGAAAAAGGTTAACGGATTTGGAAAAAGTCCATGTATGTCGTGGTATTCTCACCGTAGATGCCATGGGATGGCTAAAAGAGGTGAGAGCAAGGCTACAGTGGAGATCCGGGACAGGATTAGGCAACAACGCACGGTGGTTTATCCAAGTTCGAGGCCCTCGTGTGGAGGTAACACCCCTACTCCTAAATGTCTGATGTATATGGAGTGTATATGGTGGCACATGGTTGCTCCTAGAGCTGTTTGGAGGAGGAAAAAGGAGGCTCTGATTTCTTCTCTTCTCCTCGAGTGTGTGTGGGAATGAGAGAGTGTGAG
This sequence comes from Triticum dicoccoides, assembly GCF_002162155.2. Lineage (NCBI taxonomy): Eukaryota > Viridiplantae > Streptophyta > Magnoliopsida > Poales > Poaceae > Triticum > Triticum dicoccoides. The sequence continues at coordinate 545,071,629 of NC_041388.1, forward strand.
AGGGAATTGGGTGGAGCTCCTCCCTGGTGCACCTTATAAAGGGGTGCCCAGGGGACAAGGGGTGGCCCACATGGCCAACTATACACTATTTTGAGGTGTCACGTGACGTACGAACAATGTCTGCTGCTCATCAATAGTGCTCCACTGTAGAGCATGTCCGTCTCATCCGTGCAGTTCCGATGGGATGCCTAAGGTTGACTTTGCCGGACGGCCTCGAGCCGGACGGGCACCAACCATGATGATTGGCTCATGTCAATGTTATGTGTTGCTTGACACACCTTTTTTTCGATTTTTCGACAAAGGGTGAACTCTATTAGCTCAAAATGGAGCATTAAGAGGATACCTACATATACCTCTTTTTGATTTGTCTTGGATCCTCATCACAATCAAGAGCATATACCTCTGCAGGGATGGAGGCAGGATTAGGCCATGCCCCGGGGCTACTTTAGTGCAGAATAGTTTTACAGGACGTTGTACGACAGTGCCGAAAGCCTGCGGGGCAGCGCTCGCGTCCAAGCCCGCGGCCCGTGGTTTCTCTCCGCCCATGTACCTCTGCATAGAGGA
>NC_041388.1:545072465-545079526 GCF_002162155.2 Triticum dicoccoides
CGATTTCCCGCTCAAGTCTAGTACCAGTCCAATCACCGCCTAAAATCATTGAAACCAGATCAATTACCCCCCTACGGTGGTCTTCCACTTGATTTAAGCGGTTTTGGCTATTCCCGTGCTGATTGGACACACTGAGCTGGCAGTAATAAAATTCAGGTAGAGTCGACGCTTCCGGTTGCCCAAGACAGATTCGTCATGGCACACACGCTGGACGCGTTTGAGTTCACCCAAGCGAAGGAGGTGATGGAGCAGCATGCCATTCTAGACTCCATCCGCTTGGAGACGGAGGTGGAGACTAATCGTCGCTACACCTATGATCGATGGCAGAGGTGGACGCAATCTTCGCGGACATGGAGTCGTCTACATCTTCGACGACGAGTAGGCTAGTTTTATCTCCCAAAAGATGCAAGTTCTTCCACCACATAAATGACTGTGTTGTATGTAAATCGCCATAGAAGGTTGCAAGAACGAAATTCTTATTTTGATAATTCTCATCAACTTACAAAGCTATATTTATCCTGTTTGGACATTATGGTACGCCACAATGAGCAGCATACCATAATGTCTTAATCCACAAGGATTTTCTAACAGTTGGACTCTCATGAAAAGTTGCACTTTTCGAAATCGTTTGGGACTTAAATCTCACTTCAATGAGACTTATAGAAACGATTTTTTTCGTTCAAGAGTGATGCTATCTGATAGAGTTCATTTTCTTTTGTTCATGTAGTGCAACCTTTTTTTGTCAGCCATGAAGCACAAGAGAGACAGGAGTTATTTCCTGAAGAAGAAAAAATGACTCCACTGTCAATGTCAGAAGAGGTAGAAAAAGAATTCCTTCCAACCAGGGCCAGGCCAAACGGCTGCCCCCCTCTCGCGGCGCCGCCTCCGCTCGCTCCGGCACAGCCCCCTCGTTCCTTCTCCTCGGCCCAGCCGCGCGCCAGGGCCCCAAATTCCTGCAGAGCGCGGCCGCTGGGAGCTGCAAAAGAGTAAAGTGGAGTAAGAAGCTTCCCCCTTTCTCGACCGATTGCCGTTGGAATCCGGTTCAGGGCGCTGCCTCCTCCACCGGAGCACCGCCGTCTCCTCCGGCGTCCTCGACCCGCGGAGATCACCGCCACCATTGACCGCGTTTCCGCGGACGCCGCCTCCAGGGTTCGGCAAGGCTGAAAACTTCGACATCCCGGTAAGGTCCTGCTGCATTTTGGTTCCGAGCAATGTGAATCTGCAGTAGAAGTTTCAATCTCTTATCTTTTGTGTGTTGTGTAATATGGCATTATTAGTCGATTCCTCCCAAAGTAATATGTGTACTACGTAGAGTATTAGATATTTGCTAGCTTTTGTAGCATTAGCGCTATCATCAAGCTAGCTTTTGTGATGTTAGATGTTACCAAAACGCACCAAATCTTGAACTGGGGTCTCTGTTTAGGACCTTGTAACCTTTTTGGTGGCTTCACTTTTATGGGGATTTTAGTTTTTGGAGTCTTGGGTCTTGCTATTTGCACCTTCAGATGTGTACTCCCTCCGTTCCAAAATAGATGACTCAACTTTGTACTAACAACTTTGTACAAAGTTGAGTCATCTATTTCAGAACGGAGGACATGCCTGTACTGCCATTGGACTTGTATACTGTATTTTACAGCCAATGAACAGTTATTAGAAGTTAGCATACCATGATTTTTTGTTTGACTGAATAGCATACCATGATTCTAGAAATTAGAACTGCCTGTGAACGGTCTATTTTAGTACTCCATTTCAAAATTATTGAAGTTCTAGATTTGTTTAAGTCAAACTTCTTTAATTTCGACCAAGTCTATAGAAAAATATAGTTGATACCTGGGCTTAAACTGTCATGTGGGGCACGTCTTACAGACGTGGGCCGCGCGGCCAGGAGCAGCCGACGGCCGCATCAGGCAAGGCGCAGGCTGGACAGGAGTCCTGATCCGGGCACATTAGTTCCTAGACTAGTTTGTTTCGTATAGGTTTCTAGTTTGTTATTAGCCCATGGGGCCTTTATATATCAGATAGTTAGCACCCTTTAGGGACAAGCAATAAAGTTATTTCCTTCTATCTTCTCCTCCCGCATCATAGAGCAGCCAGGCAAAAACCCTAGCGCTCCTATCCACCGCGACTACGAACTACGTAGTCGAGGTCCTGCTGTCTTGGGCACCGAGGCCCTTGACAACTTGGTATCAGGTTCCAGGCGATCCTCCTCCTCGTCCACGCTCCATCCGCCGGCCGCTTTCCCCCCTGTGTCCGCGCCCAGCTCCCCGACATCGCCACAATCCGCTGCCGCCTCGGTCACTTCCGGCATGGCAGAACCGACCACCGCGGATCTGGCTAAGATGATCGAGGCCTTGACGGCCACGGTGACGTCCCTGCAGTCGTCCGTCACCGCACTCCAGAAGGACAAGTCCTCCCCCTCGTCCAGCGCTGACGCCGCCCATGATGGGCAGCACCACAATGATCGGCCGCCCAGGTTCCAGAAGATGGACTTCCCCAAGTTCGACGGCAAGTCTGATCCGCTCGCCTTCATCAACAGATGCGAGTCCTTCTTCCATCAACAACGGATCGCCGAGGAGGAGAAGGTGTGGATGGCGTCCTACAATCTCGAGGGTCCTGCCCAACTATGGTATATGCAGGTCCAGCGCGACGAGGGCACACCTCCGTGGCGCCGCTTCTCCGAGCTGCTCAATCTCCGCTTCGGGCCACCGCTGCGCGCTAACCCGCTGGGCGAACTAATGGCGTGCAAACGCACGACGTCCGTCGTCGACTTCCAGGAGCGGTTTGAGGCACTCCTTCCCCGGGCAGGCACCTTATCCGAGACACAGAAAGTGCAGATCTTCACCGCGGGACTCCAGCCACCCCTCAGCCTCGACGTGGAGATCCATAACCCACAGTCCCTCGCCGTCGCCATGAGCCTCGCCCGCAAATTGGAGCTGCGCGACCAGTGCGCGCTTTCCGCCGCACCACCAGTGCGTTTTCCACAGAAGGGCATCCTGCCGACACCAGGACCACGCCTCGCGCCCCCCGCTTCGGCCCCACCAGCCGCACCTCAGCAGGGCCACAATCTGCCGGACGGACGCCCAATCAAGCGTCTCTCCCAGACAGAGATGGAGGAACGCCGTCGCCTGGGCCTTTGCTTCAACTGTAACGAGAAGTTTGGCAGGGGCCACAACCGCGTGTGCCAACGCATCTTTCTCCTCGACTTAGCGCCGGACGACGACGACGACGACGCGGCCTCCGCCACTATTGATGCATCGCGGGCCGACCCTCAAATCTCGCTCCACGCGATCGCCGGCGTGCGCACGAGTGAAACCATGCAGATGCAGATTACTCTCGGAGGTGTCTCCCTCCTCGCCCTGATCGATTCAGGCTCCACCCACAACTTCATCGCCGAAGAGGCGGCCGCTCGTGCTACGTTACCGCCCCCCACCACAGAGAAGATGCGCGTCACGGTGGCCAACGGCGAGCGCGTTCCGTGCCAGGGCGCGTACCGCGTCGTGCCCTTCCGCATCGGCCACGAGGAGTTCGCGGAGGATTTCCTCGCCTTGCCGCTCGCGGGCTACGACATCGTCCTGGGCACGCAGTGGCTGGCGTCGCTCGGACCGATCCTGTGGGATTTCCGAGCCCTCTCCATGACATTCTGGCGGCGGGGCCATCGGGTGTGCTGGCACGGCATTGCAGGACCGGACGGGCCAGCCCTAAAATCATGCAGCGGCCGCGACTTCCTGGACGCCATCATCACCGAGTTCGACGGCATCTTCGCCGACCCCTCCGGCGTGCCACCGCCCCGCAGCCGCGATCACGGCATCACCCTGCTACCTGGTTCCGCCCCGGTGGCCGTCCGACCGTATCGATACCCGGCCGCGCACAAGGACGAGCTGGAGCGTCAGTGCGCCGCCATGCTCGCCCAAGGTATCATCCGTGCGAGTTGTTCCGCATTCTCGTCCCCGGTACTGCTGGTCCGCAAGGCCGACGGGTCCTGGCGCTTCTGCATCGATTATCGCGCCCTGAACGCCATTACTGTCAAGAATGCGTTCCCGATTCCGGTGGTGGACGAACTCCTCGACGAGCTACGGCACGCTCGTTTCTTCACCAAGCTCGATTTACATTCCGGCTACCACCAGGTGCGGATGCGTGCGGAGGACATCCCGAAGACAGCTTTCCGTACTCATGACGGCCTCTACGAGTTTCTGGTGATGCCGTTCGGACTCTGCAACGCACCGGCCACGTTCCAGGCCCTCATGAATGATCTGCTGCGGCCATACCTGCGCCGTTTTGTTCTCGTCTTCTTTGACGACATCCTCATTTTCAGCGAGACATGGGCTGACCATCTCCGACATGTGCGCACCGTCTTCACGGTCCTGCACCAGCACCGGCTCTTCGTCAAGCGCTCCAAATGCGCGTTCGCCGTTGAATCAATCGCATACCTGGGTCACACCATCTCCGCTGCAGGCGTGGCCATGGATCCGGAAAAGGTGCAGGCAGTGGCGGACTGGCCGCAACCACGCTCGGCGCGCGCGGTTCGGGGCTTTCTCGGCCTTGCGGGGTACTACCGCAAGTTTGTCAAGGACTTTGGCGTGGTTGCCGCGCCCCTGACGGCCCTCCTTCGCAAGGATGGTTTCTCTTGGTCGCCGGAGGCGGCAGCAGCTTTTAACACCCTCAAGACGGCAATCACCACGGCTCCCGTCCTCGCGTTACCGGATTTTACACGGCCGTTCATCGTCGAGTGTGACGCATCGACGTACGGTTTCGGGGCCGTCCTTCTTCAGGACCACCACCCGGTGGCTTTCTTTAGCCGGCCAGCCGCGCCACGTCACCGTTCCCTGGCAGCGTATGAACGGGAACTCATCGGCCTGGTGCTCGCGATTCGCCACTGGAGGCCGTACCTATGGGGGCACCAGTTTGTGGTAAAAACGGATCATTACAGCCTCAAATTTCTGCTTGACCAGCGTTTGGCCACCATCCCGCAGCATCATTGGGTTGGCAAACTCCTGGGATTCGACTTTACGGTGGAGTACAAGGCAGGTAGTACCAACACGGTGGCGGATGCACTTTCCCGCCGCGACACGGAGGAGACGACGATCATGGCGGTCTCGGGGCCTCGTTTCGACTTCATCAATCGCCTCCGGCAAGCGACGTCCACTGATCCGGCGCTCGTCACACTGCGGGAGGATATCACGGCAGGCGCGCGGCAACAGCCTTGGGCGCTCTCCGACGGCCTCGTTACTTTCAACGGCCGCCTCTACATTCCGCCGTCATCCCCGCTACTCCAGGAGATTCTCAGTGCCGTGCACGATGATGGGCATGAAGGCGTCCTGCGCACATTGCATCGTCTCCGCCGCGATTTCCACGCACCTAACCTTCGCAAGACGGTGCAGGAGTACGTCCGCAATTGCGGTACTTGCCAGCGGTACAAGTCCGAGCACTTGCACCCCGCTGGGCTGCTACTGCCGCTGCCGGTGCCCACGGGCGTGTGGACTGACATCGGCATCGACTTCGTGGAAGCGCTTCCTCGAGTAGGCGGGAAGTCTGTCATCCTCACCGTGGTGGATCGCTTCAGCAAGTATTGCCATTTTGTGGCGTTAGCCCACCCATACACGGCAGAGTCAGTGGCACAGGTGTTCTTCGCTGAGGTTGTTCGTCTCCATGGCGTGCCGCAGTCTATGGTCTCTGACCGCGACCCCGTCTTCACCTCCGCTTTTTGGCGAGAGCTCATGCGCCTCACGGGGACAAAGCTGCACATGACGTCAGCATTTCACCCGCAGTCGGATGGTCAAACGGAGGCTGCTAACAAGATCATTGTGATGTATTTACGGTGTCTTACCGGGGATCGTCCCAAGCAGTGGCTCCGGTGGCTTCCCTGGGCTGAGTACATATACAACACCGCCTACCAGACAGCAACCCAAGAGACTCCGTTCAAGCTTGTGTATGGCCGTGACCCTCCCACTATTCGCTCTTACGAGCCCGGCGACACACGGGTAGCTGCAGTGGCCAGGAGCATGGCTGAGCGCGACGAACTTATCGAGGACGTCCGCTATCGTCTACAACAGGCACAGGCGGTCTATAAGTCCTACTACGACAGACGTCATCGGGACATTCGACATGAGGTGGGCGATTGGGTTTGGCTTCGCCTTCGACAGCGCGCCGCGTCCTCTCTCAACTTGCCAACCAGGGGCAAGCTCAAGCCACGATTCTATGGGCCGTACCGCATTTCAGAAGTGATCAACGACGTGGCATACCGTCTTGAGCTTCCGGCACGCTCGCGCCTCCATGACGTGTTCCACGTGGGCCTCCTCAAGAAGTTCTTCGGCATTCCTCCAACTACACCGCCGGGATTGCCTTCGATCCACAACGGGGCGGCTGTTCCAGAACCAGAGCGCGTGACTCGTGCGCGCCTAGCACGCGGCGTTCGCCAGCTACTCGTCCACTGGAAGGGTGAAGCAGCTTCGTCAGCTACATGGGAGGATCTTGACAGTTTCGTCGAGCGCTACCCCGCTTTTCAGCTCGAGGACGAGCTGCTCGTCGAGGGGGGGAGAGATGTCATGTGGGGCACGTCTTACAGACGTGGGCCGCGCGGCCAGGAGCAGCCGACGGCCGCATCAGGCAAGGCGCAGGCTGGACAGGAGTCCTGATCCGGGCACATTAGTTCCTAGACTAGTTTGTTTCGTATAGGTTTCTAGTTTGTTATTAGCCCATGGGGCCTTTATATATCAGATAGTTAGCACCCTTTAGGGACAAGCAATAAAGTTATTTCCTTCTATCTTCTCCTCCCGCATCATAGAGCAGCCAGGCAAAAACCCTAGCGCTCCTATCCACCGCGACTACGAACTACGTAGTCGAGGTCCTGCTGTCTTGGGCACCGAGGCCCTTGACATAAACAAGGTAGATTTAGTTGTTAACTGTATACACAGCCTCTATTGCTGCATTAAGCGAAAGAACATGCATAAACTATGACAGAGCACATGCACTATTTGTCATCCCATAAAACAAAAGTTAATTTCTCTCGACATTTTTGTGGTCTACTCACACAGTGGCAGAGGGGCCAACCTGGGCCATCCCCC
>NC_041388.1:545080365-545104138 GCF_002162155.2 Triticum dicoccoides
ATAACATGCATTTAGTCATTAACGATGTACCTTTTCCTAATCTTTGCATTAGATGGCCCCTCCAAAAATCCTGATCAAGCTCCGCCACTGACTCACACCTGCCTAAATTACTCATTTAGTGGCATATACATGATCAGAGAAGAGCATGGTGCATGCCACATCCATGGCCTATCCAGGATTTTGACGATGGGTTTTCAGAGTTAAAAATAAATAAAAGAGAAACAATCAAAACACAATCCGGATGATTTCTAGTTCTGTGTTACAATGCCTTAGTACGCAACTTATTCTTCATAGCACGGTTACTGAAACTGACAGATGTGTAACAGACACATACATTACAAAGAAACACAAGAAACAATTCCATAAGAAACACAATGAATCGGTTGAAAATAAAATGGAAGCTTCAAATCGATAAATATAGAGGTCTGTTCAGTGCCTCTTCAAAGCCGGTTGGTTTTGATTCTTTGCCAGCTCACCCCTCAGCTCTTCCACAAAACTATCCTTGTAGCCGTTGTGGAACTCCATGAGCATGAACTCCTTAAGGCTTGGGAGTGATGGCAGCCCAGTAAACAACCCAGTGCTGGCTTGAGAAGTCCAGTCACGAAACTGCAGCAGCTCGAGCTTCGGGGTGGCTTCTTCAAACTTCACCGATTTCAGACCAGCTATGTGATCCAGCTCCAGTACAACCAGGCTCGGGAATGCACCTTGACAGAAGTTGAAACGAACCTCCTTGCCCACGAACAACTCCCTCCACAGGCGCAGAGTAGACAGATTCGGTATCTTCGCAAGGAGTTGTGTGGCAGCATCATGCTCCACAATCCTTGAGCCCTGTAGCCTCTACTTGACGAGATTTGTGAGCCCCTGGATCCATTCGGGCAATTTTACAATGTTGCCGTACAGCTTGAGGCTTTGAAGATTTGCTGGAGGCGGGGAGATGCCATCTAAGCAGCTAGATAAAGCAGGATTCCCAGTGACTGTACTAACAGCTTGAGGCTCTGAAGATTTGCTGGAGGTGAGGATATGCCATCTAAGCAGCTAGATAAACCAGGATATCCCAGTGACTGCACTAACAACGATTCCAAGCAGCTGAGACCTGCAATTGCCGAAAGCAAATCTTGACTGCTTCTCTTGTTGACGCCAATCACTCCTAGCTTGCGCAGCCGGGTAAGCTCTTCTATGTCTTGCAGAACGGCTTTTGCCCGTGTGATGTTGACAATACCCAATGTTTTCAGGGCTTTCAGTCTGCGAATTCTTCTTGGCACTGCAACACCACGTGTACTTTGCCGCGTGGCCAATAGAGGTAATATGTTGCAGCAGCACATGGTGCATACGTCACGCCTGTTCACGTCGACATCCATACCCATCTTCTTTTCCAGAAGCTGAGGTGCACAGCATGCCACACAAAATGAAATTGAAGAGCAAGTAATGTTACACAGCCTGTTTCTCATTACCTCGGGTAGATCTTCTTGACATGTCTTGATTTCAAGTCTGTCATCATCGTTATCTTCTATGGCCCCAGCACAAATGTTCCGTAGCTTACTAAGCTTGACGATGGTCCATGGCAGCCTTATTATGCGTGTACTCGAGATGTCTATAGTTTCGAGTTGCCTCAGGTTACCCAACGAATCAGGCAGGTGATAAATGCCATCACATCCTCTTAGAGAGAGGTATCTCATGTGAAGAAGCTTCCCGATGCACTCAAGGTGATGGTCAACTAATTCTGAGGTGCCCGGCATGGAAAGTTCACCTTTACATTGGGTTTTCGTAGGCCGACCGGATGGTGGACGTTTGCCCGAGGCCACCACCTGCTCCCCACACCGAGATCACTCTGAGATCATCGCCCCTCGTGTTGATCAGTTGGGCGAGATCCACACTTGCCTTGTCCTGCTGCCTGGTCATATACTCCTCCCTTCATTGATGCCAAACAGCAAGGCATCGGCGCTGCTACTGCCATTGGAGGTGCCGGTGGTGTGCTTAGAGACACCAGCTGAGCTGTTGATGAGGTTCTAGCGCATGTTCCCCTGGCTGACGTCCTCCACCTTAGCCCTGAGCTCCTTCATCCGCATGGCCACACGGCGATGGGCCATCAATGTGCCCGCGCCACGCCACCACCTGGACAGCTTTTCCAGACAGACCGGCAAGTCCTGGAGGCAGTCCTCGACTTCGTAGGCCACGTCCCGGACCTGCTTGACCCATACCTTGACCGCCCTGCTGTTGCGCTCCCGGTAATTGTCAACGGCCATCAGGAAAGCTTGCATCATCTCGAGCTCGTCCTTGATGAAGAAGGTCTGGTCACGCTGGACCCCGAGCTGCAGCGCCACCTGCTCCGCCAGGGCAGAGCGGGCATAGTTCAGCGCTCCATTCACCACGGAATTGCGGACGCTCAGCACCATCACCTCCATTAGGTAGCTGTGATGGATGGATTGGAATGGATAGAGGTAGTGCTGCTAGCTATGGCAGATGCAGATTGTTGATCGATGTAGAGGAGCTAAACAATTATGGTAGGCCTAGGGCCCCCAAGTTGCAGTTTCTTATTCTGTTCTTTTATCAAGTTTGGCCTACTAACCACATATGCCATTGTGGTTGGAGTTTCTTATTCTGGGGTTGTACTACTGCGTTCCGCAAGTTGGAGTGTCTTATTCTGAAATGAAGGCGACGACTCCGGGCTGTATGTTTATTGACAGTCGAAACTAAATCTCGAAATGTGTGCATGCCTTGTAAACTGGAACGGAGGGTCTGAAATGATGCCTTATAGAGTTTGAGCTGTGGGTGGAGATTAACTTCTTTTTTATGCTTCAGTCACTGTACTTAGTTGAATTCGTCATCATCATTTGTGCTCGCATGAAGATTGTGGCAGCTTGAATTATTTTGGTAGCATCTATGTTTATCTTCATTATGTAGCTCTGAACATTTTTTATACAACAATGTATTTTTTTTCTGTTGCCATCTTGAGCAAAAATGATAAGCATTTCTTTATGCAGTCCCTTGGAAGAAAAGGTCTTGGTCCTCGTGAACCCTAGAGAAGAGATAAAGTGTTGTGATGCATTCAGGAACGCGCTACAGAGAAGGCTGCGATGAAGGTTAAGAAGAAAAACAAACACCTGGCTGGTGGCCGCAAGGAGGAAGGTAGATCAGCTCCATATTGCACAAGTAGACAAGCTGAATTGAAAAATTGCGCAAAAAACCCAGCCCAAGGCTACGCTGCGCAAGCAGGCAATTGCAACTGAAGCCTAGAATGAAGTGCGTCAGACATTAGATTGTTATCACCATCTACACAAGACAGAAGCCAGGTTTTGGAATAATACAGCACGTCTTGAACTACAAAGGTCAAGGTCTCAAGGAAACTGAACAATCAAGGCCGATTGCAATTTACGACAGCAGGTGGAGTAATCTACGATTCTACTAAAACAACACAACTTAGAGAGGAGATTTGAGAAGGTGATCAGTAGGAACAGGGAAGACAATAGACCAACACAACAACCCCACCGCAGCCGCCGGATCCAGGCTCGCGGGTGGATAATTATGGGCTGGCAGCTTTGATCTCGCCAAGTTTTCTCTCTCGAAACTTGGCATAACAAAGCAGATAGAATAGGTGGGTTTATAGATGTGTTCTAGTTTTATGGGGTTACACACTCTTACCTCTAATACTAGTGAAGCATTTTTTTCGCTCCATTGCCACTGATATATTCTGAACTGAAACGTATAATTTCAGATGCATGATTACAAAATGGTTTGTCTGGTTAAAGAATGTCTGAAACAAAAGCCTCTGGCAGATGTTCTTTGTTTCGCTCCATTGCCACTGATATATTCTGAACTGAAACGTAGATACTTTCAGATGTATGATTACAAAATGGTTTATCTGGTTAAAGAATGTCTGAAACAAAAGCCTTTGGCAGATGTTTTAGATGGAGAGGTCCTGTGCATGAAATGAATGGAGTTAGTTAGAAAATTTCAGAAACAAAAGTGCAGCTGACGTTTTAGTCTATGAAGCACCGATACGGCGATACGAGTACGGCGATACGGGATACGGCAATTTCTAGAAACATCAATACGGCGATACGGCAAGTATATATAAATAATTAATAAAATGACATGTAATAAAGGCAAAACATAATACAATGTGTGAGATGAGATCAAAATACTAGCCCATTGGTTGCAGCCAAGCGCATAGGATACAGGACACGACAAGCAGCCAAGCACGGACACGACGCAATCATACCTTGTTGTTGCTGGCGACGTGCGGCGGCGACAGAGAAGACTCAATTCACTCCACGCGGCGGCAAGGCGAGCCGGCAGGGTGGAGAGGCGATTCAAGGCGGCGGCGGCAACGAGCTACTGCAGGCGGCGGCAGCGGCAGCGCACTGCCTGCTGTCGCCAGATCCAATCCTTCGTGGTCGAACAGAGAGGAGAGAGCTGATGTTAAGTTAGGCTTGTGGGCTTCTATTGGGCTCAAGGCTGCCGGCGACGTGCTTGCCGTATCTCGGCCGTGTCCACAGCGTGTCGCCACCGTATCGTGTTTATTTTCTTTTCTTTTTAAATCAAAAATCGGGATACTTCAGCGATACCTGTATCGGAGCCGTATCAGGCGTATCGAAGTATCGGCCACGTACAGTACGCCGATACAGCTAATCTTGACGTATCGGTGCTTCGTAGGTTTTAGTTTCTGTGTGCGTTTGGCCAAAAATAAAAAGAATTTTGGAGTCTGTCAGACAACCACTGGGCCACCCTGCACAGGCATGAGCCAGGCAGGTACGATCCTCTACAGCCGTCAGATGAATCCAGGCCGACTGAAGTGCTTGCCTCCTTACTGGTAAAGGATGCAGCGATACGAGCCTATAGAACAGATCATGTTCAAGTAAGGTCGTGCAACAAAACGCTGCGCCTCGCCTTATAAGCTGGTTCCGCTCCGACTAAACTAGCGACGTGGGACTAATGTATTTGGCACACAGCGCCGCAGCGCAGCGCACCTCCTCGGTAGGAGATTGGGAGGGGCCTCGTCCCTCGTGGGTGCTGGCCCGTGAGGTTGGGCTGGAGAGTAGACAGATCCCGGCCCATCTGCGAAATATCTGCTCGTATGGCCTTTTCCTCTCTTTTTCGTTGCATCAGCTTTTCATTTTTTGTCCCCTGAAATTTCTTTTTTTCTACATTTAATTAATAGGAAGGAGTATCTGATAAATTACCGTTTCAGTACTCGTGTTCTTCTGTCAGCTCTTACTCTGCACTAGATTAAACAACGCCCGGCCAGCATTATAAACGAGCTGGCATCCACGGCTTTGGCAACGTATCGCCAGAGTTTCTGCCACCTCACCTCCGTGTCATAACATATGGATGTTAGCCCAAGAAAGTCTACGACGTAACTGCTAGTGTCCTTCAACCGCCGTTCCTGCATTGTACTCCCCAGTTTAGTAATCCAGATTCGCCGTCAAGGTTAATTAATTGTCGGTACAAACTAGATTAGAGATTCGACTTGCATCCTAAGTTTTGGGCGTGACACAGCAAAGGGGTAGAACAGTTGCGGCTGCGAGGCGAAGCCGTGGAGAAAGTGGAAGCGGAGACGACAACAAAGTCGAGCAAAGAGCTCGCAGTGTCGACGGTCAGGATTGATGGTGTTCACCTGATACGAGAGGGTTGATCAATTGGTTTCCGCTGTCAAAAGCGTGTGGATGCAGCGGAGGTTAGCACGTCGGTGGGAGAAGGAGGAAGAACACTGACCAAAACAGTAAGTAATTTAGTCTACAATTTTACAAATGGTGTAAGCCGCACAAAGAAAAGAAATGAAAATGGCAATACAAAATTAAGTGCACAAATGCGAACGCTTCTTCGCGAAGGAAGCCAGTTTAAAATTGGAGCTGAAGCGTCCTATACACTCAACCGCAAACACATACACGTACACAGCGCTTGTCGTACGTATATACAGATCAACGCGTATTACTGTACATACATCATCACCTTAACCACACAGAATTGAGAGCGAGAGCGAGGAGGATGCACTACGACATGCTGCTCCGGCGCATGGAGGACGGCATGAGCAACCAGGTCCCGGCGGGCGGCGGCGACGACAGGGACGCCTTCACCATCGTCCGCCTGCCGCACCACGTCCGGGAGATGAACAGGGGCCTCTACGAGCCGGTCATGGTCTCGGTGGGGCCCTACCACATGTCCAGCGCCAGCACCCGCGCCATGCAGGCCCGCAAGTGGCCCATGCTCCGGGACTTCCTCCTCCGGGGGGACCCGGACGGCAGGGCCGGCCTCCTCGCCGACTGCCTCAAGGCGGCGCGCAGGATGGAGCAGCGGGCGCGCCGCTGCTACGGGGAGTCCCTCGACCAGGCCGCCGGCGGCGGGAGCGACGACTTCGTGGGGATGCTGGTGCTCGACGGCTGCTTCGTGCTCCAGTTCCTGCTCCAGTGGAGCGAGAGCGACGCCCGGTGCATGCAGGGCACCTCCACCTACGTCTACTACGACCTGCTCCTCGTGGAGAACCAGATGCCCTACTTCGTCCTCGCCAAGCTCTTCAATCTCGTCATGGGGAATGGCAACGCGGTGGACGATGCGGACCAGGGGCTCCTTCACCTAATATCCAGCTTCTTCAGCCTGCGCGAGCCTCTGGGCATGGTCCCGCTCCCGCCGCCGGCGCCGGAGCTGGCGGGCCAGTTCGCCGAGGTCTACCACCTGCTCCACCTCCAGTACCAGAGGATCGTCATGAGCCCGGAGCGGCGCAGGATCCGCCGGCTCACGGGGCTGGGCGCCAGCCTGCACCGCATCCCCGTGAGCCTCGGCTCGTTCAGGCGCACGCGGGCTAACCAGGCCAGGACGCCGCTGGCAATGCCGTGCGTGACCGTGCTCCAGGAGTTCGGCGTCAGGTTCAAGGAGAAGCCCTCGCCGGCGAGCCAGTTCGACGTGACCTTCCGCGGCGGCACCATGGAGATCCCGCGCCTGGTCATCAACGGCGGCACCAGGATCCTCCTGGCCAACCTGTTCGCGCTGGAGCAGACCAAGGACTGCTGGAACGAGGGGACCATGACGGGGTACCTCGTGCTGATGAACGCGCTGGTGAACACGGGCGCCGACGTCGCCGTGCTCCAGCGCCACGGCATCCTGGACAACATGCTCTCCAACGAGGAAGAGGCGGCGGCCTTCTTCAACCAGCTCGGCGGCAGCGCGCTCTTCGACCCCAGGACGCACCGCTACGCGCGGCTGTTCAAGGACACCAACGATTTCTGCGACTCTCGCTGGAACCGGTACATGGCCGTGCTCAAGCGCGACCACCTCCGGACCCCGTGCTCCATCATCAACCTCCTCGTGGCGGCCATCCTGCTCTTCGTCTCGGTCATCTCTGCTGGCTACGTGATTTGCCGCTACCGCCATTCCTGCACCTGATCAAATAAGTTACTGTATTTCTTCGGAGTTCGGAAACTCAATATGGACCTGGTAGCTAGCCAAGATACTCATGCAACTGTCTCTGTAAATAACCTGTGACATACTCCAATAACATAATCAATCATGTTCAAGTTGAAACTTTTAGTGGCCACTAAGAAAAAAAATGTTTTTCTTTCGAAACGAACTTGCCTCATCCATTAATTTAGCAGCAGAAAATTGCCAAGTTAATTAGTTGAAAACCAAGCGAAAACCATCAACATCACTAAGCGATACACATCCCGTAGACACATCGAAGAAGCGCCGACTACCTCAACCATCGCTCCCCCATCATCGTTGACATAGAAGCCTTGATGCCAATATCGCAGCCGTCCAGTGGTCCCGCTTGTCGATGCCCATCACTAAAGACGAACCCCCAAGAGGGAATACGACACCAAGACACCGCCATCGTCCGATCACACGAGATTAAGGGTTTCCCCTGGAGCTGTCGTGATGGCTGGATCTGTGCAGGAGGGGCACAACAGCAATGCAGTCAATGATGACCGCAACCGCCGCCATAGCTGGTCATGTCACAAAGCCGAGACATGGTCTTCACCCAAGCTCCCACGCCGCACATCAACTGATGTCGGCGTCGGCAATCCCGCTAACCACCACCACCATGAAACTACCCATCGACGAAAAAGAACCGAGATCCGCCGCAGCCAACCGCACCTCACAGAGACCACCGACGGCCAAACTCCAGCTCGAGGCGCCAGATCCGTCAACGACAGTCGGAACGCAGGCCATCAAACACAACGTGAATCACCATGCCCTACCGAGCACCATGTCGACAAGGAACAAAGGAGCGCTACCCGAGGCTAAGAACCACCATGATGCCGACCCACATCCATACATCAGTTGCGTCGACGCGCACCATCGCGCTCACCGGAGACTAGATCTGCTACACCAACAGCAAGAGGTGCCCTTCTTTGCCATCCCAGGACACCGAGCCATGAGCTAGTTCCATCGGGGGCATCCTCACCACGACAAATCTGCGTTGGCACGCACCCGTTGTGCCCTCATCGCCGAAGTTGTCGTCCACGGCCGCACGATCCACACCACCATGCACCCCGCAGCCTTTTGTCATGACTGGCTCTCAGAATGACATCAACGTGCTTCGGCGTTCTCCGGTGTTCGGAAGGCTTGCAGAAGGCAACTGCTCGGAGGTTAACTTTGAGATCAATCGCCACCACATCAACAAGGGGTACTACCTAACTGATGGCATTTATCCCCAGTGGACAACTCTTGTGAAGACAATACCCAATCCAGTAGGAGAGAGGCAGAGATCTGCTCAAGAACATGAGAGTGCTAGGAATGATGTGGATCATGCTTTTGGTGTGTTTTAATCTCGATGTGGCATCATTCGGTACCCTGCTAGAAGTTGAAGCACTAAAAAATTGTAGGTGATGACTGCTTGTGTGATCATGCACAACATGACCGTAGAGAATGAGCGTAACCTTAGACCAGGGGTTTCAAAATTCAGGGTAAAAATGTGCCTGAGCATGAAGGAGCGGCAACTTTTGCACAGTTCATCCAATTTCATCATGAAATGTGTGATTGAGCAACTCACATTCAATTTCAAGATGATTTGGTTGAGCATATGTGGGCTCACCTTGGCAACCAATAGATGTATCGACTCTTTTTCTTTTCAATGTATTTGTGACACTTAAAATTGGGACAATTACATTCGAGCTCCTAGTTGTGTTACACCCGTTTGATTTGCCCTTAAATTCAAAAACCCTCGTTTTTGTTCAAGCTCGTTTGTTCCTCTTATAGTTTTGCCCTTTGACCGTTTGATCGTCACTTTGAAACCTTCATAACGAATTGATACTAACATAGAAGAATGCAAATAAGATATCAAAATGTTCGGAAAAACATCACCTGCATGTGCATTTCATTTACATTCATGACAAAAGTGTTGGGAAGTACCCATCTCAGTTTGAGCTCATATGATGTCAACATGAACAGTAAAAATCAAAAGAAAAATCTGGTCTTTTTGGTGGAGAAAATGCAAATGTTTTTAGTGATCAGAAAGTTTCATCAGGGAATGACATTCGTAGAAGTCGCGGCAAAAAAGCAAAATTGATGCTCCAAAACAAAAGCATTTTGGAGTGTTGATTTTTTTTTTTTGCGAAGACTTCCATGAATGTCATTCCCTGATGAAACTTTATATGAGCTCAAACCATTAGTCATTGTTTGCGAAAAACATGCTCCCCCCGTCCGGAAAAGCTTGTCCCTCAAATTGATGTATCTAGCACTTACCAAGTGCTAGATACATTAAGTGCTAGATACATCAATTTGAGGGATGTATCTAGCCCTTACCAAGTGCTAGATACATCAATTTGAGGGACAAGCTTTTTCGGATGGAAGGAGTAATTCGGAATGTTTTGAAACTTTATCTATTTTTTTGGATTTTACTGTTCATGCTGAGATCATATGAGCTCAAACTGAGATGAGGACGTTCCAACACTTTTGTCATGAATGCAAATGACATGCGCATATAGGTGTTGTTTGTCCAAACATTTTGACACCTTATTTGCATTTTTCTGAGTTAGTATCAATTTGTTTTAAAAATTTAAAGTAACGGTCAAAAGGTCAAAGGGCAAAAGCATAAGTGAAGCAAACGAGCTTGAACAAAAACGAGGGTTTTTTGAATTTAGGGGAAAATCAAACGGGTGTGACACAACTAGGGTCTCAAATGTAATTTTCTCATTTAAATTTTATTTGGTTTGTAAACTATGAGATTTTTATTTGGTTGTAAAAACGACAAGATTTTTAATTTGGTGTGATTTAAACTTTGGGCAACATTTGATATGTATGAAAAAATTGTGCCAAAAATATGGCCATACCGACCAAGCAGACGAAAAAATCGTCGGCGTGTTGGGCACGCCGACCAGCAAAATACGGGCCGGACGCGGCCCCCAAACACCATGCGTCTCGTTTGGGTCGCCATGCTGGGGTTGCTCTAACTTAATGTACTTCCGAGACAACTTGTTTAGTGGATCGTTGCCATTGATTTATCTGATAGTCAATTTTCTGGTGAGATTCCTGCATCTATTGGTGATTCCCAAAGCCTGCAATTCTTAAAGATGCAGGGAAACTTCCTGCAAGGTGGAATACAGGCATCCATGGGGCAGCTGAAAGGCCTTGAAAGAGTTAAATGCACTGGAGGTTCTAAAAGTTTCACCTGAGTGTCACTTTAGTCCTAATTCTTCGAAAATGCACCTTTAGGTCCTAATTCTTTAGTAAGTGGTTCATCCGAGGTTCTTTTTTCACGAGCACTTGCTGACCTGCCTGCGTGGCACATTGACCCATGCCACGTCGATAGAGGGCCCAGCCGCTTGGCAAGAAAAATACATTGGAGGTCCTAAAAGTTTCTGGGCAGTGTAACTTTAGTCCTACTTCTTTCAAAATGCACGTTTAGGTCCTAATTTTATAGTAATTGGTTCACAAGAGATCCTTTTTTGCACGATCATTCGCTGGCATGCTTGGTTGCGCGTTGGCCCGCTGAGGATGCTCCAACGCTCCTCTTCATCACCCGCTTCCCTGTTGCCCTGGCCATGGCAACGTTGTGGGCACGAGAGAGAGAGAGATTCGGCAGGGACCGGGAAATGTCAAGAGGGGGAGGATTACAAGGGTCTTTTTGTCAAAAAAAGAGCAACTGCAGCGGCCTATAAGTTGACGTGGCATGGATCAATACGTCACGCAAGCAGGTCAGCGAACGATTGAGCAAAACAGGACCTCGGGTGAACCACTTACTATAGAATTAGGATCTAAACGTGCATTTTGAAAGAAGTAGGACTAAAATGACACTGCCAAGAAACTTTTAGGAACTCTAGTGTATTTTTCTCGCCTGGCGGTTGGGACCTCAGTCGGCGTGGCATCGGTTAACGCGCCACATGGGCAAGTCAGCGAGCGCTTGTGAAAAAAGACCTCGTATGAACCACTTACTAAAGAATTAGGACCTACAGATGCATTTTGGAAGAATTAGGACTAAAGTGACAAAACAACAAAACTTTTAGGACCTCCAGTGCATTTAACTCGCCTTGAAATACTTGGATCTTTCAGATAACAACCTGTCAGGAGAAATTCCTGAGTTTCTTGGGAGTATAACAGGCCTTGGTAGTATAACTTTATAGCCCCAAAAGAGGGGATATTTCTTGATGCAAACTCAACCGCAATTCAGGGAAATGAAGGACTGTGCGGGGGCATCCCTGGAATGAAGTTGCCTCCGTGTTCCACCAATGCCTCCAAGAAACGGCCTTTGAAGCTTATCATGACAATCTTCAAAAGCAGTGGAGTCATATTGCTTATCGTCCTCATTGTAGCAATGTTTGCTTGCTGGTATAGCAGGAGGAGCAAGCCACACCAAGCTAACACAGACTCATCATTCTACAAGGGAAGACTGGTGATCCACGACCAGCAGGTCATTGTAGCTGTCGAAGTGTTCAATCTGCAACAGCGTTGTGCATCTCAAAGTTTTCTTGCAGAATGCAAGACCCTAAGTCGTGTTCGGCATCGAGACCTTGTGAAGATCTTGACAGTCTGGTCAAGTATGGATTTCAAAGCTCTTTTGTTGAATTTCTACCGAATGGAAATTCGGACCAATGGATACATGAGCCTGCTGAGGAAAATGATCAAGACAAGGTGCTAGATAATCATCGTAAGGCTCAGCATCGCCATTGATGTGGCATCTGCACTTGATTATCTTCACCAACACATGCCATTGCCAATTATTCACTGTGATCTCAAGCCAAGCAACATTCTCCTTGATAGTGACATGGTTACTCATGTTCGTGATCTTGGGCTTGCAAGAGCCCTGCCTAAACACCCAAGCGGCTGTTTAGAGAAATCAAGTGGCTGGGCTACAATGAGAGGAACAATTGGCTATGCTGCTCTAGGTATACATAAATACGTTCTAACAGCTGTCTTCAGCTTAAATGCGTAAGCATGTTCATTGCTTCTAATTCTTTTATTATGATGTTTGCAGAGTACGGTTTGGGCAACAAAGTTTCAATCCTAGGTGATGTGTACAGCTATGGGGTACTGTTGCTGGAGATGTTTACTGGCAAAAGACCAACAGACGGCGAGTTTGGAGAAGCTCTAGGCCTTCACAAGCATGTCCAAATGGCACTTCGAGTTCCAGACAGAACCACCAATTGTTATCAGAGGACAAAGATGGAGGAGAAGCAAACACCTCAAACCCTGGCAGGAAAAGAGATATATCAATTGCTTGCATCACTTCAATTCTGCACATTGGAGTTTCATGTTCAAAAGAAACTCCAATAGACCGCATGCAAATTGGAGATGCTTTGAAAGAGTTGCTGAAGATAAAAGACAAGTTTCTCATGCATCTTTCCAGTATGCAAGTGTCACGTAACTAAAGGATTGGAGGTACTGTTCAGCTGAGGTGCTATTCAGTTGAGGTCCTTAGGGTTCTATTCAGTTGAGGCACCATAGGCCTCCAAGCTCAAGCAGTCGGCTTTATGGATATGATATAAATCTATGGCGTGTAGCAGCGTATTGGCACAAACAAAACATATCAAGTTTACATATGATCATATTTGTTAATATACAAATATTCTTACCATCTTCCATTCTATTACCTCCGTCCCAAATTACTCGTCTTAGATTTGTCTAGATACAGATGTATCTAGACACAAAAACGTGTCTAGATACATCTGTATCTAGACAAATCTAAGACAAGCAATTCGGGACGGAGGGAGTATATAGTTACAGCAAGACTTCTGATGTGCACACAAAACTTGTAATCCAGTACAATGTAAGTCCGTTCAATTAGAAGTTGTCCGGTTTAATTTTGTATATTGCTACAGAGATAGTGAGCATTTGTGCAGGTGGCCAACTGCCTCTACATTTTTAGTATCCAGATACAAATAATCGTAACATAATATAAGCCATTTTACTTCAAGATTTTTTTTTACTGGAAAGAAAAAAATGACTGGTACATTTTACTTCAAGATTTCACACACGTATAGTTTTTGTATGTCAAGAACACAAGAGATATTGAGTGCTGATGGGTACATGAATTTAACCCATTTGCCAGCTGAAAGGAAAATTATCTTGCATATATTTTTAGAAGTGTTTGACGTTTATAACAGAAGGCAAACTTTACCACCACCCCAATTTATTATCCAGTGGCGCTTTACATGGTTACATTTGATTGCACTTAGTATTTCGATATTTCCACTTTTCCTTCTATTTTCAGTGGTTATCTCAGTCCCCGATTATAGAAAACCAAATCCCAAATAAGCTGAACCTAACTTTCAGTTTAACCAAATGCCCACCCTACTATGGGGCACACCGGCATAATAAACCATGGGAAGTCGCTATATATTACAGCAATCAGAGATGAAGAGAGGAATCATGTAAAGGATGATATTAGGCATATGGGATACGCCATTAACGAAGGCAATCACTCCAAAGTCCAAAGTGCACAGGTAGGCAGGAAGATTTGAGAAGATGTCCATAAACATGGAATGATTTACTCAAAAAAAAAAAAGCTTAGCCTTGGACTACACTAGCAGGTAAATTACAACTGAAACCTACAATGATGAACTAAAACATTAAATTCATGACATTTATCATCCATAATAGAAGCCAGGTTTTGGGTTAATAGTGGTCGCAAAGGTCAAGGAAACTGAACATCTTGAACTACAAAGGTCAAGGAAACTGAACGTCTTGAACTACAAAGGTCAAGGAAACTGAACACGGTCAAGATTGGCTGTATTTATCACAGCAAGTGGTCCAGTGACTGGTGGACTAGATTGGAACAAGTTTAAGTCAAACCTAATAGCAAATGAAGTTTTTGTTTTTGAACAGAGGTCAAGAAAATTGAACATTTAGACTGGCTGTATTTATCACAGAAAGTGATCTAGTGACTGCTGTACTAAACTAGCACAAATTTAAGTCAAATCTATTATTCGGATAGATTTTGTGTTGCAGCAGTTTAAACAGACAAGCACATGACACAATACTAGCCAAAGCTTACACTAAAATGAGCTACACTGGATATGGAAACACACAAATGATGAAATGGTCGAGCTTACAAAAGCATTAGTCCTCATCGTCTTCATCTGAGCTCCCGACGTCGCTATTGTACTCATCGCTGCTAGAACTGATAATGTCAAGGTTCACAGCTGCGACCTGTATTGGCTCTTGGGCCCTTGGCACCATTGGCTGCACCCCAACAGGAATCGGTACACTGGGTCGTTGTTCCTCAGGCTTGACAGCAGGAATGATGCCACCCAGCTCGATCGGGTCCCCAGGCTTCCATCCAGGTGGCGGCATTGGAATAACAGGAAGCAGAGCAGGCAAACCTTTCTGCCAACCTGGTGGCACTGTGATTGGTAGCATAGATGGCCGTGGAGGCTCTTCCTCCGGTAGCTCGAATAGCGGCATGGACTCCATCTCTGCTGTGACCCCCTCCTTCGTTTCCAGGGGTTTCTTGGGCACCCCAACATCCAAATCAGCAAACTGATACAGCTGTGACATCCGCAGCTCGTTATCCTGTGGCGCAGGCGGCAATGCACCCCTCAGAGGCAGCCCAGCACCATGCTCCGGCGGTGCAAAGGTCGTGTAGCTTATGCGATGTGCATAGGTCAAGATGTCATCCAGCTTGAGCTTGGAGTGCAGGGATGCGCCGAAGTCGCCCTGCGACACCGGCTCGGGCTCGTCAACAGCGGCGGCGCCGCGCGGGCGCTTGGGATCGCGGCGGTAGTCGGCGTAGTCGTCGACGAGGCGGTCGAGCACGTGGTGGGCCTCGCGCAGCTTCTTCGCAAAGGCGAGCAGCGAAGCATCCTTGGCGCGCGCCTCGCGAGCGAGCTTGGCGCGCGCGTCCTGCAGGTCGAGGGTCTCCTGCAGCTCGGCGACGGTCTCGAAGAGCTGCGTCTGGAGGGAGGTGAGCATCGACATGGCCTCCTTGGTGGTGGAGACCGGGGCCGGCAGCGGCGTAGGCGCCGCGGAAGCCGACGACGACGGTAGGAAGTTGGGGAGCGAGCCCCGGTACGACGAGATCCAGGCGGCGCGGTTGGGCGAGAGCTCGAAGAGGTTGGAGGCGAGGGAGGAGATGAGGTGGAGCAGCGACTGCGCGCGCGGGAGCGGCGGCAGGAGCGGGAGCAGCGCCGGCGAGGTGGTTAGGGTTGGGACCGCGATTCCGGCCGCGGACAGGGCCGCGCTCGCGGACGGCGGGTTGGCCTGCGGCGGCGAGGAGGTGGGGTTCGCGGGAGACTGGTTGGGCGGGAGCGACGGCGACGAGGCGGTCACCCCCAGCCTCGCCGGCGACGGCATGTGCGACTGCATCATCGCGGCGGCGGGGGCGGCGGACTGGGGAATCCAACGCGAGGAGCAGAGGCTCGTCGACTAGCCGGGCTATTAGGCACGCGAGGTCCTCTTAGTGGGATCCTGGGCCTGACGTGAATATGGGCTTGATGACTTCTTTTGGGAGAGATCTGGGCTTGATGACAAGTCAGGCTTGTCAGCCCAACAAGCCCATATATCCGCAATAAAACCTCGCCTTGAAACCCTCGGCTTCCTCACCACCGATCATTTTGGCGGGAGAGCAGCAGTTCGCCGCCTCCACTTTCCCGCGCAGAGCAAATCAGCAATGGACGGCGGCGCCTCCTTCCAGGCCGTCGCGGCCGCCGCCGCCATGGAGATGGAGGAGTACCTCAACTGGAAGAAGAACGCGCCGGTGCTCTACGACCTCGTCATGTCCCACCCGCTCGAGTGGCCCTCGCTCACCGTCCAGTGGCTCCCCTCGGGGTCCCCGGCCTCCGCCCGCTCCCACCGCCTCGTCCTCGGCACCCACGCCTCCGACGACTCCCCCAACCACCTCATGCTCGTCGACGCCGTGCTCCCGCTCCCGCCGCGCCTGGCCGCGGCGGCCGCTGCTGAGGGCCGCGCCGTCCCGGCCCCGTCCGTGTCCATCGGCCGCTCGGCGCCGCATCAGGGCGAGGTCAACCGCGCCCGGTGCATGCCGCAGCGGCCGTACACCGTGGCCACCAAGACCTGCGTCGACGAGGTGCACGTGTACCACCTCGGGGAGGACGGCGACAAGGGCGGCGCGGATGTCGTGCTCAGGGGTCATGGCGCGGAGGGGTATGGGCTGGCGTGGAGCGCGATGAAGGAGGGGTTCCTCCTGAGCGGCTCGTATGATAAGAAGATTTGCCTGTGGGATCTCAAGGCCGGGAATGGAGCCCCGGTTCTGGACGCGCAACAGGTGTTTGAGGTAATGTCCCAACGTATGCTCCTGTGCTGTTCCTGTTCCCCGCATTTATCTTGTTTTTCATATGTGATTTTAGGAATCTTTGAATAGTATAGTATATACTGTGATCCTAGTGTAGTAGCAGCTAGGACTGGAAGCAGAAGTGATTAACACTTCTGCCTTCATAAGAAGTGTGGATACCCGAAGCACTGGACTCAGTCATAACAACACCAAGAAACCTACCACGAATTATGATGTCCTTCGTTTTCCATTACCCAGAGCACATTCAGTTGAAGTCGCTGAATGTGAAAAGATAATATAATGAAATCCAACCGAAAGTCCTGTAAGGATGATCACATTCAGTGCCTACAAACCTGATATATTGGAACTTCCCCTGATGCACACAATTCTTCCATATCTGGTGGCTAACCAGGCTAGATACATCAATCTTGCACATGAACGTTCTGTATGTCATTTTTCTTCACTTTTCAGGCATATTGGCAACAAGATTTGTCTGATTTAATGTTCTAAATAGCAATTTGTGTTGGGCAAGAGATGCGCTCCTTCTGTTATTATTCATCAATTCATGATTCATTTGGACTCAAAGAAGTGCTGTCTTCTGACATCAGGTTAACCAACCATTGCGATAACATGAGAACACATAATAACAATAAAAGCTTCATGGTTCCTCTTAAGCAATTAGAACAAAATATCGTCACCTTGGTTGCCACCACAATTCATCACTTCTGTATGGTGCTCTATTTTGAAGACTGGACTTGAAATAAACTTGTTCGCTGTTTGCCGTGGTTTCATACGAGGAAAATTAATGTGTCAGCTGGATGGTGAAAAACATAGTTTTCTATGATTTGGAAAGACTTGCTGAGTTGAGTACCTGCTTTCAGAAATAATAATGCAGAGGGTGGAGACCTTTTTCCTTTTTAGCAAGTAGCTGATGAGCATTGCGTCATTTGCGCTAATATTGCTACAGTCGTACTTCTTTTATGCTTTCAAATGAAATGAGCTTCTTGGCCCCAGATCACCCTCCAACCACAAGCCTTATAGTTCAGGACCTAGCTTACTCAAAAACTACTACAGCAGCTAACACTAAGTTTTTTTTTGCGGGGGAGCAGCTATCACTAAAATGACAGTTTCATAAACCATTATTACAAATTACTCAAAGTTAATACTTCTGCCTTCATAAGACCTGTGGATACCCGAAGCACTCATAACTCGTAAGTCATAACAATGCCAAGAAATCAACCACGAATTATGCCGTCCTTCGTTTTCCATACCCAGACCAGTATATGTGAAAGGATAATATGATGAAATGCAACAGAATCTCCCTGAATGGATGAGCAAATTTAGTCGAAGTCACCACTTCATTCACCGTTTTGTCTACTGTCTGCAAACCTAATATATTGAAACATCCCCTGATATACTCGATTATTCCATATATGGAGGCTAACCAGGCTAGGCACATTAATCTTGCACCAGAAACGTTTATTATGTCATTTTTCTTCACTTTTCAGGCATATTGAAAATAATGTTTCTCTGATTTTATTTATAAAATAGCAATTTGTGTCAGGCAAGATATGTGCACTTCCTGTTATTACTCATCAAGTCACACTTCATTTGTAATCAAAGAAGTGGTCTCTCCTGACATCAGATTAACCAACCGTCGCGATAACATGAGAATGCATGATCTCAACAAAAGTCTCACAGTTCTTATTAAGCAATTAAAATAGAATACCATCAGCTTGGTTCAGGGGCGGATCTACAGGGTGGACAGGGCGAGCCCACCCTGGGATTTTGGGTCAGTCTGTCTAAAAAGCCCACCAAGCAATTGGCAGCCTACTCGTCCTGATCCGCATGCACGCACAGCCGCACCGCGTCCCGAATCCCAACTCTGATTCCCTCTATGGTCTGCGCTCCGGGTCTCTACTCGACGCCTGCCTCCTGGCCGTCTCCGAACGCCGCGGCTTTAGTGGATGTGTGCTTTATCCCCAGGAGGCTAGGAGCCGCCCGCTGCCCAGTGTCCAGCAGTGTGCAGCAACTAGCAGTCCACCATCCAGCAGCCTGACGCAGCTTGGTTGTCCTCAGACCTCAATACCGTCCCATTCAAAAATTTCTTATTGATTGCATCTTAGTTCTTTATTGATTATTCATTATAATTAGGGTTTGCTGTGTGCGTTTTGACATTGTCTAATTATGATTATTGATTCATTTGGCCTTTCTGTCTCCATTGTGACATTGTCCAATTAGGATGCAAAATTCAGACTTTATTGAGAATTTTAATATATTTGTATGCCCAAATTGATCTATTTCTATATTGCTATTGGTAAATCAATTAGTCCATTGGCATGCCGTATTTGTTATCCAACTTTTTTTGTAAGGTGGACCAT
This sequence comes from Triticum dicoccoides, assembly GCF_002162155.2. NCBI lineage: Eukaryota > Viridiplantae > Streptophyta > Magnoliopsida > Poales > Poaceae > Triticum > Triticum dicoccoides. The sequence continues at coordinate 545,099,404 of NC_041388.1, forward strand.
CCTGTTTCAAAATCCTAGATCCGCCATTGGCTTGGTTGCCACTATAATTCATCACTTATGTATGGTGCTTTAATATGAAGATTAGACTTGAATAAATTTATTTGCTGTTTGCAGTGGTTTCATACTAGGAAAAATACTGTTTTAGCTGGATGGTGAAAACACAATTTTCTATTATTTGAAAAGACTTACTCAGTTGACTACATGCCTTTAAAAAATTAATGTGGAGGCTGGAGACCTTTTCCATTTTTGAAGCAAGTAGGTGGTGAGTATTGCATCATTTGGCTACTTATTTTTCAAATAAAATGAGTTTCTTCACCCCATATCAGCCTCCAATCACAAGCCTTACAGTTCAGGACTGAGCTTACTCAAAAACAACTACAGCAGCTTAAACTTAAACGACAGGTTCAGAAACCATTATTACAAAGTACTTGCTCATTACAAAGACCAGCATCAGCTGAACACTGAGAAGCATACCAAAGTAATTGAACCCCAGCATAGAAGTATGACTTCCATCAGCCATTCTCCAGCCGGAGCATCATAGCTCCCCATCCTTATTAGTCATATTATTTTTGACAACGCTTCTGTTGTCACTAAAAACATTCATCTGTGAACATGGCCACAAGTGGAAACGGGACTTGTAACTATTATGCCTGGATCCACATTATTTTGATATGATGTCACAATCATGATTTCTTAAGTTACCTCATTACTTACGTGCTTGTCTTACTTGTCCAAAATCCAAAATCGTAATTGCATGGTTCTGTTTTACAGATGCGACATAAGAGTGTATGGGTGTTTATTTTATGATATGACGATCTTCACAATCATGAGTATGTAAGCAAGGCTGGCAATGTTAAACATCTAGTTAAATTTTATGTTTTTGCAGGCTCATGAGGATGTCGTTGAAGATGTTGCTTGGCACCTTAAGGATGAAAACCTATTTGGATCTGTTGGTGATGACTGCAAGTTCATGATGTGGGACCTGCGTACGAACAAACCAGAACAATCTATAGTTGCGCACCAAAAGGAAGTAAGCATGCTTTAATTGATAGTTGCTGAGCTAAATGTTTTCCTATGTTGATGGGGACATAGCTGCAGTACTACAGTTTGTTCTATACTCACTTTTTTGCTGAGCTAAATGTTTTTCTGTGTCTGAGTGGAGTATAGCTGCAGTACTACAGTTTATTCTAAGCTCAACTTTTACTATAGTGGGAAGACCTTTTCTTTGTGGAAGCATCCTTACTGAAAAAGATGCAAACCTATTTGGGTCTGTTAGTGACGACTGCAAGCTCATGACGTGGGACTTGCACAGCGGCGAAGCTATGTGTTAGTCTGTGGGATCAGTTGACCCCACAGCTTTTTAGAAAATAAGCCTAAAACACTGTTCAGTACTGTTCATACTGAAGAAAAAATCCAAAAAATACCATTGACCCCACAGAAACTTTAGGCTGGCCTCGCCGCTGGAATTGCATATGAACAAACAGGAACAACCTGTAGGTGCTCATTAAAAGGAAGTTAGCATGCTTTGATCAAGAGCTACTGGGCTAAATGTTTTTCTGTGTCGAGGGGAACATAGCTGCACTATACTCATTTTTTAGTAAGCAAGACCTTTGCTTTATGTACCGGAGTGGTATGTGAAGCATGTTTTCTAAAGTTGTAATGATATACTTATTCCTTGTGTCTGGCTTCAAAATTTTCACCAGCAGATGGTTTTTTTAGTTGGTATATCATCAGTTTGCTTGTGTGACTGTAGCTACTGTACTGAAGTTTGCTTGTGTGATTGTTTTATGTTTGTGACTTTGAGTTAGAATATGACAAAACCTTGGTGATATGTGGCTCTGCATGGTGAATAGAAAATATCAATGTTTATGCTAGCACCTACAGTTTGTTTCTGTGTAAATAGATGTCCCTTATTTCAGTATTCTCATGTGTTCTCATCATGATGTATATCATCACTTTTTTCAGGTTAACTCTCTATCCTTCAATCCATTTAATGAATGGATCTTGGCTACAGCATCTGGCGATGGAACTATTAAGCTATTTGACTTGCGAAAACTATCTAGAAGCTTGCATGCTTTCGACAACCATGAGTATGTATATATATTTTTTGTCTTACCTATTTGCGGCAGTCAGTTCTTCTCTTTTTTTTTTGTCGAGACAACTCTCTGTTTCTTATTGATCAGTCTACCTGCTATTCTTCAGTTTTGCTGCTACGCATCTGATGTTATTGTGTTGCGCAATTTGCACGTGCAGGGGCGAGGTTTTCCAGGTTGAGTGGAATCCAAATCTGGAGACTGTATTAGCTTCCCATGCTGCAGACAAAAGGGTGATGATATGGGACGTTAGCAGGTAAGTTTAGTCAAATCTGCTCCCATATTCTATCTTACATTTGCAGCTGGCATCTCATTTTTGGTGCCGCCACACTGTTATTTACTCGTGAATCCTTCCCAAAGGGAAACAAACATACTGATGTGAGCTGAGATTGACCCAAAAGATGAATTGCATTTTGTAACCTCAGTAAATAAATTGCTAAGGCATATGCATCCACGGTCACTATCTGTACAAAAGATGAACACCTGGTTGTTGTGTGGACTGCCTTTGAGAGCTTCGTGACTTGACAGATATGCTATCTTCCATGCGATTTGTGGCTGAATTTTGTCATATGCTGTCCATCGCCTTCAGGATCGGCGAGGAGCAGGCGGACGAGGACGCGGGTGACGGGCCACCGGAGCTCCTTTTCGTCCACGGCGGGCACACGGCCAAGATCTCGGAGCTGTCGTGGAACCCCAGCGAGAAGTGGGTGGTGGCCAGCGTGGCGGAGGACAACGTGCTGCAGATCTGGGAGGTGGCAGAGAGCATCTACAGCGACGACACCAGCAACAGCAACAACGCCTCGTTCCTGTCCACATAAGAAGACGCCACCAACCCAACTGCTTCCCTGATATGTGGACGATGGGGACATGGATCGTAGTCTTTGCGTGAGTGGATGCGTCGCGTGCGGTTTACTTGTAGTGCCTCGTACGGTTTCGTCGCTTAATTAGCAGCTGCTGCTATCGTTTGGCCCCTAGATCCTCGAGACATGGATGGATCGAGTATCTTGGAGAAGTGACTCTGGAAACATTTGTGCGTCCATGCTGAAGCCTGTTATGTTACCTGGTGCGTGTGTGTGCCTGTTGTGAGGCAGAAGTTTTCAGGCCTTGGTGCTGAATTGTCACTCGGTGCTCTCGTGGTCGCACGGTCCACATCATCCTCTGCTGAAACTCTGCTTATGTGGTCGCACACGCGACGCCTTGTCACTCACTTTCCACGGCGCAATCATTCGCTCGCTGCCTGGTGTGGCGCTCCGACGCGACGTGGGGGAGCGACTTCGAGGCGTGGCCGTCCCATCTCGCCGGACGTGACGCGTCCGCCGCTCGCCGGGTCGCATGCCCACGGCACGCCATGTCATGCCTGCCACTGCCAGTATGCAATGCAAGCTCGTTTCCGATCGCCAATCGTTTTACCAAAAGCAGAGCCCTGCTGCTCTGCTCTGCCGCGCCCATGCCCATGCACGCACGGCATCGACGTGCCCCTGACGACGGCGACGACGTCTTTGACTCATCTGGCAGCCCTGGCTTGCACTTTGCAGCCTCGGTTGGTCAACACCAGACGCGTGCGCAAATTGTTTTTTACCTACAGTATCTTGTGGTTGGTCTCTCTGCGCTGGAGTATGCCTGCCGGGGCAATGAGCCCGGCACGGCGGGCCAACGAGGCCGGGGTCCCCCGCAGGCCGCAGACCGCGACCACGCCCCGTCCGATGGGCATCCACCTCGCGCGCCGTCCCAGGGAGGAAATAAGGAAAAGAAATGCCACGACACGAGAAAAGAGTCGGCTCCCTCCCTGCCTGTGCCATGTGGACGTACAGGCGCAGGCGTACTTGCTCGCGCCCCGCCCCGGGCGATCCGCCGCAGCGTCTGGTCACGCTCGCCGTTGCCTTTCAGTCCTCGGTCGCCCACTGCACCTAGCAAGCTGCCATTTCTCCCTCTTTTCCAGCGGGTGCCAATGCCAACGCCACGGCCACGCTGTGCTGGGTTCTCTTTCGTTTCGGGAGACGCGGAGGCTACCGGCTGCGTAGCATCGTGGTAGGAGTGTAGGAGGAGTACTGGTGCTGCTACTTCTTTTTTTAGATGACTAGTGCTGTACCTGTGTAGCCGGGGCGAGGTGGAGTGCGATGTGCCCGCGCTTTAATTGGTACTTGGGCCAGGAGAGCCACAAAGGAAGAAGGCAGAAATCACATATTTGACCTTAAGGCGAAATCAAATCACAAACTGACCCGCTCTTGAAATTTTTTCACAATAATGACCCTTTCTCGTGGCGCCCGACAGCTAGGCGCCGCACACTACTGTGCAGCGCCTCGGACTGAGGCGTCACACCTCCTACCAGCATGACATTCCTGGTCCATTTGCGGCCCCACAGACAGCACTGCAGCTGCTAAGGCTTGGGCGCCACACTGTGTAAAGTGTAGCGCCTATCACTTGGGCGCCGCACATTGACTTAAGCCGCATCGGGCCAGCCCCTCCCAGGCAGTTCTTCCTCTCTAAGGAAGTTGCTCTCTGTACAGAGAGCGGCGGCGGCGCCCCCTTCGGATCCCCCTCCACACACCTCTCAGATCTGAAGTTTTGAGGCCCGGATTTGATCTCCAATCCCTCCTACTAGGTAAACTCCTTCGTTCCCTTTTTTTTCCTCCGTAAATTCG
>NC_041388.1:545104637-545212178 GCF_002162155.2 Triticum dicoccoides
TCTTGTTAGTGAAACCTAGATTGTATATTTTTTTAGATATATATAAGATGCCTAGTTTTGTAGATAATTATGAGATGTTGAGTTTTGTAGCTATATGTGAGATGTTGAGTTTTTTTTAGATATATTAAATGTTGAGTTTATTTGAAATATGAGATGTTGATTTACTTGAACACATATGACATACTAGATATATATGAGAATTTACAATCATTTATTCATTGTGTGAGAAGGAGATGTTGAGATTCTTGTAGATGAATACATATGAGATGTTTAGATGAACACATATGAAATGTTGAGTGTTTACCGATATTTGAGATGAACTCATATATGTTTATTGTTTGAAATTTGTAAGAATGGTTTGGCTTCTCGACGATGTCTACGACACGAAACACCGGGCCTACATGATGCGCGAGAAGGATATGGTAATAACGAGTAATCTAAATATTTTGCAAATTTGCCTTAAATTGAAATTTACATGCCCTAAGATTTGTCATTACTTGTTTTTTGCAGAAGCTTGAACTCTGAAGATTCGGTATCACGGGGTCTCTGGTCCTGCCATGCCCTGCAACGCCTAAGAGACGGGCGATGTACATTACAAGTGTGGCGCCTAGGCCTTAGGCGCTGCAGTGCTGTCTGTGGGGCCGCAACTGGACCAGGGATGCCACGCTGGCAGGAGGTGCGACGCCTAAGGCCGAGGCGCTGCACAGTAGTGTGCGGCGTCTAGCTGTCGGGCGCCACACGAAAGGGTCATCAATGTGAAATTTTTTCGAGAGCAGGTCAGTTTGTGATTTGATTTCGCCCTCAGGTCAAATATGTGATTTCTGCCACAAAGGAACCACCTCCACCTCCACCACCTCCTCCAACAGTTATAGCAACTCCAACCGGCCGACCCACTTTGTCCGTGTATGTCCATTTAGGTCGAAGCAGACAAAAACGATGGCCCAATGCACCGACCCAAATCTAAAACGCGTCCGCTAGATGTCCGTGACGACGTATTTCAGGCCCAAATTTGGGCCTGGTTTGCGTCAGCGTGGACACAAAATAGGCGCGCCACACGTCCCCTTGGCGTCTGCCACGGCCGCACATGTTGGCTGGCCAACCACCGCCCGCAGTCATATTTATGGCGGCAACCTAGCGCGGGCCCACACATCAGTGAGTGGAAGCTATGGGAGGCCGTCCTTTTTAATCCACGCGTGGGCGAGGGGGGGAGGGTGCTCATCCACTTCCACTTCCGTCCACATCTAGCCTTGCGTGCTCCTTTGCAGCCGACAAGCAAAGCCTAGCGCCATGGACTTCTTCAGCGATAGCTGCAAGAGCAAGGGGAAGCTCACCCCTGGTGCCAGCTCGTCCCGCGCCTCCTCCGTCGCCACCGCCGGCGCCTGCATGCCCCGTGAGGGAGTAGCTAAATATACTGGCGCACCAGGCACAGTGGCACTGGCAGTACTGGCAGCAGCTGCCGTACCCATATGTGAATCTCCCACATGGTTGGCATTTGGATCCATAGCGCATCCCAATGCCGACGGAGCATGTGGACCAATGGGAGTGGGCTGCGTGAGTGGGTTAGCGCCCCCTCCCCGGTCTGGCTCGACACCACGCTTGCGTAGAGCGCGACGTACCTTGAGCAGTGGAAGGCCCGCGCATTCTCGGCAGAGCAGGCAGAAGGTGAGCGCCTGATGCAGATTGAGCGTGAGGTGGAGTGATGTCGCTTGAAACTGCATCGATATTTCCCCAAAAAGGAAGGGATGATGCAGCACTACTACGGTAGGTATTTCCCTCAGTTATGAAAACAAGGTATCAATCCAGTAGGAGGACCAAGCAAGCCTATGTAAACGATACTTGCACACAAAGAACAAATAATTACAACCCGACGCGTAAGAGGGGTTGGCAATCCCTCCTCAGTAAAAAAGATAAATTGTTTTGTGGTAGATTGGATAAATAGATCTCGATAGAACGTGAAATAAAATAAATAAGAAAAAATGCAGCAAGGTATTTTTTTTGGTTTTTAGAAATATAGATCTAAAAATAAAAGTGGCAAATAATAGATCGAAAAGCAAATATGATAAGGAATAGACCCGTGGGCCGTAGATTTCACAAGTGGATTGTCTCGAGAAATAGCACACGGTGGGTAAACAAATTACTGTTGGGCAATTGATACAAGATCAAATAATTATGACGATATCCGAGGCAATGATAAATATATAGGCATCACGTCCAAGATTAGTAGACCGACTCCTGCTTGCATTTACTACTATTACTCCACACATCAACCGTTATCCAGCATGCATCGAGTGTATTAAGTTCATGGAGAAACAGAGTAATGCAATAAGAACGATGACATGATGTAAACAAGATCTATTCATGCAGGAATAGACCCCATCTCGTTATCCTTAATAGCAACGATACATGTGTGTCTTGCTGCCCCCTTTGTCACTGGAAAAGAACACCGCAAGATCAAACCCATCAAAAAGCACCTCTTCCCATGGCAAGAAAAATCGATCTAGTTGGCCTAACTAAACCAAAGATTCAAAGAAGAAATATGATGGTATAAATAATCATGCATATAAGAGATGAAAGAAGACTCAAATAATATTCATGGATAAAAGATCTGATCATAAACTCAAACTTCATCGGATCCCAACAAACACACCGCAAAAAGTCATTACATCAAATAGATCTCCAAGAGATCATTGTATTGGGAATCAAAAGAGAGAGAGAGAGTGGAAGCCATCTAGCTACTGCCTATGTACCTGTAGGTCTATGGTGGAGTACTCACACATCATCGGAGAAGCATCAATGAGGAAGATGAACCCCTCTGTGATGGTGTTAGATTGGATCTCGTGGTTCTGGAACTTGCGGAGGCTGGAATTGTGCTTCGTCGACTCCCCTAGGGTTTCTGCAATATTTTGGAATTTATAGGGCGAAGAGGTGGTGCAAGAGGCCTTCATGGGCCCACAACCCCCCTGGGCGCGCCCTGGTGGGTTGTGCTCCCCACGGGCCTCCCACCGGGTGCTTTATTGATCCCACAAGGTGTCTTCTGGTACAAAAAAAATATCCAAGTTTCGCTGCGTTTGGACTCCGTTTGGTACTGATATTATGCGAAGTAAAAAATAAGCAAAAAACAGCAACTGGCACTGGGCACTATGTCAATAGGTTAGTCCCACAAGATTATATAAAGTTGCTATAAAATGATTGTACAACATCCAAGATTGATAATATAACATCACGGAAAAATACAAAATTATAGATACGTTGGAGACGTATCAACATTCCCAAGCTTAATTCCTACTCATCCTCGAGTACATAAATGATAAAAACCGAATTTTTGAAGTGGAATGCTGCCTAACATGTTCATCACATATTGTTTTCTTTTGGTAGCATGGACATTTGGACTTTTATATGGTTCAAAGAAATAGTCTAGTTTTGACATGAAGATTTCAATACTCAAGCATATCAACAAGAAACCATGTCTTTCAAAATATCAACACTAAATAAAGTTATCCCTAGCCCATCATGCTCAATCATTGATCCATTCACGAAACACACTCACATATTAGCTACATCCAATGCTCAAGTACGATCATAGTGCTCCCTAGTTGGTGCTTTATAAGTGAAGATGGAGACTCAAATAAAAAATAAAATTGCATAAAGTAAATATATAGGCCCTTCGCAGAGGGAAGCAGAGATTTATAGAGGTGCCAGAGGTCAAAGCTTAAATTGAGAGATAATTTTTTTGAGAGGCATACTTTTCCCGTCAACGAAAATGGCCGAGTAATTCCCAACACTTTCCATGCTAGATATATAAAAGGCGATTCTCAAACATAAAATAAAGTTTATTCCTTTTTCCACCATACGTTAGCCGGCGGTTGACCGACTTTAATGTTTAATTTTGCTAAATTTGAACGTGTTTGTTGTGTTCTTTTAGTCTGCGCGCAAAAAATGCGTCGAACTAGCGTTGGGTGCATGCACCGACCCAAATTAAAAAACAGACACTAACGTCCGCGTCGCTGACCCGAAAGGACAAAGAGCGGACAAAATGTGTGTTCGTTTGGGTCAGCGTGTTGGAGTTGCTCTTAGAGCATCTACAACCGGGGGCTCCATACCCCCCAATGCCCGGACGAACAGTTCAGTCATTGATCGGTCAAAAAATTTCATACCTCAAGCGGGCCTCAAACACCCGGACTAGCCGGCACCCCTCATATCCAACCCAAATATGGGGCGGATATGGCGAGGCTCGGGTGCAACCAGGCATGTTGATATCTTCTTTTTATTGATCAGGTATTGGAACTAAAAAGAGTATCCCGCACCTATTTCCCGAGAGGTGACTCTGGGTTATCGAACCCACTAGAGGAAGATTCCCTTGAAGCGATGGTCTCTAGCAAGCTTTTGCCAAATTGTCCAATCCAGATTTTGGCCGGATCAGCAAGCAAATAGCAATTCAAGCACTTACAATAAAAAGAGGTATGAGAATGTTATCTTATGCTTACAACCTTGTATTTGCAATGGGATCAAATATAATATTAGTCTCTACGCTGAAAGTCACCCGCTGAGATGTGCTTGTTACATATCGAAGTGGGGCATGTGTCCAAATAACATATTGACCGACACAAGTCCTGCATCAAGAATCAATTATCGTGCCACAGGCCCTATCCGTCGCGTGGGGTTACCTTGATAATTAAGATAATAAAATCAATAAGAGTTTTGGACCTACTAAACCTTACTGTCACCGATGTTCGGTATAACACTTCACGGTCTCCTTGCTCCTAGCCTCAGCGGTGCTCGATCTCCGTGATCCTGGGTACCTGCAGGGATGAAATCGTGGACAAGACTAGATACATCTCCCCATAACAATTTTATTTACACATACGAGACGTTATATCAAAGTCTTTCATTGATCCCCTCAAAAAATACCATGGGATGCAAGGATTATGGCTCAACCCATACCTTACCAAACTACTCACACATGGAGATCGGATCGCGGGAAGAAAACATTGAAAACATCTTGAGATTGATAGATTGCAATATGTTTTACAGTGGATGCCTTGTGCGATGCACAATTACAAGTATGAATGGGATGGATAAGCACTATGGTGGTGGTGGAGATGGCTACGGAGATGGCGGCGACTAGAGTTTGTGGATGATGATGTTGATTGATGTCTACTACACAACCTTCGTCTTGTAGACGTTGTTGGGCCTCCAAGTGCAGAGGTTTGTAGGACAGTAGCAAATTTCCCTCAAGTGGATGACCTAAGGTTTATCAATCCGTAGGAGGTGTAGGATGAAGATGGTCTCTCTCAAGCAACCCTGCAACCAAATAACAAAAAGTCTCTTGTGTCCCCAACACACCCAATACAATGGTAAATTGTATAGGTGCACTAGTTCGGCGAAGAGATGGTGATACAAGTGCTATATGGATGGTAGATATAGGTTTTTGTAATCTGAAAATATAAAAACAGCAAGGTAACTAATGATAAAAGTGAGCACAAACGGTATTGCAATGCGTTGAAACAAGGCCTAGGGTTCATACTTTCACTAGTGCAAGTTCTCTCAACAATAATAACATAATTGGATCATATAACTATCCCTAAACATGCAACAAAGAGTCACTCCAAAGTCACTATTAGCGGAGAACAAATGAAGAGATTATGGTAGGGTATGAAACCACCTCAAAGTTATCCTTTCTGATCGATCTATTCAAGAGTCCGTAGTAAAATAACATGAAGCTATTCTTTCCGTTCAATCTATCATAGAGTTTGTACTAGAATAACACCTTAAGACACAAATCAACCAAAACCCTAATGTCACCTAGATACTCCAATGTCACCTCAAGTATCCGTGGGTATGATTATACGATATGCATCACACAATCTCAGATTCATCTATTCAACCAACACAGAGTACTTCAAAGAGTGCCCCAAAGTTTATACCGGAGAGTCAAGACGAAAACGTATGCCAACCCCTATGCATAGGTTCATGGGCGGAACCCGCAAGTTGATCACCAAAACATACATCAAGTGAATCAATAGAATAACCCATTGTCACCACGGTTATCGCACGCAAGACATACATCAAGTGTTCTCAAATCCTTAAAGACTCAATCTGATAAGATAACTTCAAAGGGAAAACTCAATCCATTACAAGAGAGTAGAGGGGAGAAACATCATAAGATCCAACTATAATAGCAAAGCTCGTGATACATCAAGATCGTATCACCTCAAGAGCACGAGAGAGAGAGAGAGAGAGATCAAACACATAGCTACTGGTACATACCCTCAGCCCCGAGGGTGAACTACTCCCTCCTCGTCATGGAGAGCGCCGAGATGATGAAGATGGCCACCGGTGAGGGATTCCCCGTCCGGCAGGGTGCCGGAACAGGGTCCCGATTGGTTTTCGGTGGCTACAGAGGCTTGCGGCGGTGGAACTCCCGATCTATTATGCTCCCCGAAGTTTTTAGGGTATATGGGTATATATGGGAGGAAGAAGTACGTCGGTGGACCTCCGGGCTGTCCACGAGGCAGGGGGCACGCCCAGGGGGGGTGGGCGCGCCCCCCACCCTCGTGGGCTGCCCGGGACTCTCCTGGTCCAACTCCAATACTCCGTGGGCTTCTTCTGGTCCAAAAATAAGTTCCGTGAAGTTTCAGGTCAATTGGACTCCGTTTGATTTTCCTTTTCTGCGATACTCTAAAACAAGGAAAAAACAGAAACTGGCACTGGGTTCTAGGTTAATAGGTTAGTCCCAAAAATCATATAAAATAGCATATAAATGCATATAAAACATCCAAGGTTGATAATATAATAGCATGGAATAATAAAAAAATTATAAATACGTTGGAGACATATCATTGATGAAGAGGTTCTGCCTTATGTGCTCCGTGTTCGTCTGTCTGTTCACATTTCGATGGGTTCCCTTTAATGAAGTTGTTGGGCTGGATGTCCTGCCTCGGAATCCATGCCATATGGGCTCTCACACGGATGCTTGCGTCCGTATGGAACACCGTCTTTTGTCTTGTTTCTTCGTAGATGTCTCTAGATGATTCCCTCTCCTCCATTTTTCCTCCATTCCATTTCCACACGTGATTTCTTCCCTTTTTAGCCCATTTCCTGTGGAAATACATCAAAGAGATGATTTGTGGAATCATTTGCATTCATTAGTCATTACTACCAATATCCGAGCGAATATCTCTTTTTAATTGAAATTTCACAACTTAAACAAAGGTGAAATGAGTGTAAAAATATCACTCATCACGTGTCTACCATGTCGGACTGACGATGGGGTCCCACTGGAAAACATCCGAAAACTCGACGGGCATCTCATTCGGTGGGGTGTGAACGTCGCATGGCGCCGCTTCGGCTCGTCGCCCATGGGTGAAAGTCCGGCCACTTTAGCCGGACGGCGTTACCCATCCCTAGTCACTACCACTTCCTTCCTCTCCGCGTCGCCAGCTCGAGCCCATCCACCTCTCTCCCGCTCCGCCTCACTCTTCCCACATTGTCCAATTTCTTCATGGACCAGAAAAAGAAAACGACATATGCTATGCTCACATCACATCGCCCGTTCCAGATTGAGGAGGAGATTCGGACGAGGCACGCCACCCACATCATAGCCGACCTGCCTCCGGACTCATCGAAGCTAGAGGAGGAGGAGCAACCGGTTCCTATGGAGGAGTATGAGACGGGGCAGTCGGTGAAGGAGCTGGTGTCGGGCTTCATCATGGAATATGCCATGGTAGAGTTCGCGGTTGCACAATCGGTGAAGATGGCGGAGCAGCAGGCCATCCTGGAGCCCTAAGACGTCTCCAACGTATCTATAATTTTTTATTGTTTCATGCTATTATAGTATCAATCTTGGATGTTTTATATACAACTATATATCATTTTTTGGGACTAACCTATTAACCTAGTGCCCAGTGCGAGTTGCTATTTTTGCTTGTTTTCAGCTTTTCAGGAAATCAATATCAAACATAGTCCAAACGGAGAAAAAACTTTGGATTAATTTTTCCTGGACCAAAAGAGACCCTAGAAGGTTCGGGAGAAGACCTGGCGATCCATAAGGGAGCGACAATCTCAGGAGGCGTGCCCCCAGGCTTGTGGGCCCCTCATGGCACCTCTTGACGTAATTCCGCCTCTATAAATTCTCAAATATTCCCCTGACATCAGAGAGCCACATGAAATACTTTTTTGCCACCGCAAGTTTGTGTCTCATGAGATCCCATCCGGAGGCCTTCTCCGGTACTCCGCCGAAGGGGGAATCGATCACGGAGGGGCTCTACATCAACCTCGCCACCCTTCCGATGATGTGTGAGTAGTTCACCAAAGACCAACGGGTCCATAGCTATTAGCTAGATGGCTTCTTCTCTCTCTTTGATCTTTAATACAATGTTCTCCTCGATGTTCTTGGATATCTATTCGGTGTAATGACTTTTTGCAGTGTGTTTGTTGGAATCCGATGAATTGTGAGTTTATGATCAGATTAACCATGAATATTATTTTAGTTGTCTTTGAACTCTTTTATGCATGATTGTTACAACATTGTATTTCTCTCTGATATATTGATTTGGTTTGGCCAACTAGATTGATTTTTCTTGCAATGGGAGAGGTGCTTTGTGATGGGCTCAATCTTGCGGTGCTCAATACCAGTGGAAGAAAGGGACATGACACGTATTTGTATCGTTGCCATTAAGGATAAAAAGATGGGTGATACGTCTCCAACGTATCTATAATTTTTTATTGTTCCATGCTCTTATATTATCTGTTTTGGATGTTTTATATGCATTAATATGCTATTTTATATTATTTTTGGGACTAACCTATTAACCTAGAGCCCAGTGCTACTTTCTGTTTTTTTCCTTGTTTTTGAGTTTCACGGAAAAGGTATACCAAACGGAATAAAACCTTCGCGATCATTTCTCTTGAACCAGAAGACACCTATTGGACTTGGACTCCAAGTCACAAGAGCTTGGAGTAGACGACAAGCCACATGGGCGCGCCATAAGGGGGCCCTGCCTTGTGGCCTACTCCAACACCCCCTGACCTAATTCTTCGTCCTATATATTCACATATATTCCCAAACCTCTAGAGGCATCCATGAAAACACTTTTCCACCACCGGAACCTTCTTTACCCATGATATCCCATCCAGGGACCTTTTTCGGCACCCTAGGATTCGATCACGAAGGGCTTCTAAATCAACTCTATCGCCCTTCTAATGAAGCATGAGTAGTTTACCTCAGATCTACGGGTCCATAGCTAGTAGCTAGATGGCTTCTTCTCTCTTTGATTATCAATACCATGTTCTCCTTGATGTTCTTGGAGATCTATCCGATGTAATATTCTTTTGAGGTATGTTTGTCGAGATCCGATAATTGTGGATTTATGATCAGCTTATCTATGAATATTATTTGAATCTTCTCTGAATTCTTATATGCATGATTTGATATCTTTGTAATTCTCTTCGAACTATCTGTTTAGTTTGGCTAACTAGATTGGTTTTTCTTTCAATGGGAGAAGTGCTTAGCTTTGGGTTCAATCTTGCAGTGTCCTTTCCTAGTGATAGTAGGGGCAGCAAGGCACGTATTGTATTGTTTCCATTGAAGATAACAAGATGGGGTTTTCATCATATTGCTTGAATTAACTCCTCTACATCATGTCATCAATGCGTTACTCTGTTCTTCATGAACTTAATACTCTAGATGCAGGCAGGAGTCGGTTGATGTGTGGAGTAATAGTAGTAGATGCAGAATTGTTTCGGTCTACTTGACACGGACGTGATGCCTATATTTCATAATCATTGCCTTAGAAATCATCATAACTTTGCGCTTTTCTACCAATGCTCGACAATAATTTGTTCACCCACAGTATTATTTGCTATCATGAGAGAAGCCTCTAGTGAAACCTATGGCCCCTGGGTCTATTTTCCATCATATAAGTTTCTGATCTACAATATTAGTTTCCAATCTACTATTTTTCAATCTTTTACTTTCCGATCTATAAACCAAAAATACCAAAAATATTTACTTTACCGTTTATCTATCTCTATCAGATCTCACTTTTTCAAGTGACCGTGAAGGGATTGAAAACCCCTTTATCGCGTTGGGTGCAAGTTTGTTTGATTGTTTGTGCAGGTATTAGGTGATTTGTGCGTTGTGTCCTACTAGATTGATACCTTGGTTCTTAAACTGAGGGAAATACTTATCTCTACTTTGCTGCATCACCCTTTCCTCTTCAAGGGAAAAACCAACGCAAGCTCAAGAAGTACCAGGAAGAATTTCTGTCACCGTTGCCGGGGAGATCTATGCCAAGTCAAGACACACCAAGTACCCATCATAAACTATCATATCTTGAATTACATTGTTCGCCATTTGCCTCTCGTTTTCCTCTCCTTCACTTCTAAAACAATTTTCGAAAAGATTTGCCTTTTTCTTCGCCCATCTTCTGTTCGTCTTATTCGTTTGCTTTGTGTGTGCTTGTGTGTCAGCCTGCCTTCATGGATCAGCCAAATAACATTGATCCTCACTTTAGGAGGTTGGAAGAAATTGAAAATAATGTTAGGAGCTTCATGTCTTTACAATTTGAGCATAATAGTTTCTTTAGAAACAGGCTTAAGGAGCAGAAAAGTTTGATGGAGTACATGAATAAAGAGCTCGATGATATGTCTAAGGAATTTTATGATTTGAAATCTTAGTTTGCTCATCTTGAAAATTTAGTAGGCCAAATTTCTGATAAACAAGCTACCTTAGTAAATAAGATGGCTGCTAAACCGAAGTCTTTAAATAATGATGAATATCTTAAAGTGATTGATGTGACTGATAACCCACAAGTATAGGGGATCACAATAGTTTTCGATAAGTAAGAGTGTCGAACCCAACGAGGAGCTAAAGGTAGAAAATATTCCCTCAAGTTCTATCGACCACCGATACAACTCTACGCACGCTTGACGTTCGCTTTACCTAGAACAAGTATGAAACTAGAAGTACTTTGTAGGTGTTATTGGATAGGTTTACAAGATAATAAAGAGTGCGTAAATAAAAAGTAGGGGCTGTTTAGATAAAGAAACAATAAAGTAAATATAGCAAGTGTGGAAAAGTGGTGGTAGGAGTTGCGAAATTGCGCCTAAGCAATTGACTACTTTACTAGACCAATAGCAAGTATTATGTGGGAGAGGCCACTGCTAGCATGTCATCCCTGACTCGGAATTCTATGCACTTATGATTGGAACTATTAGCAAGCATCCGCAACTACTAACACTCATTAAGGTAAAACCCAACCATAGCATTAAGATGTATTGGTCCCCCTTCAATCCCGTATGCATCAATTTCTATGCTAGGTTGAAGCTTCTATCACTCTTGCCCTCCAATACACAGTCCTATCAACATACAACTAACCCTAGGGTGTGATCCACGCGCGCAATCATATGATGGACACCAAAGGACAGCAACATAACCACAAGCAAATTAAATCAATCATAGCAATTCATCAACCACCGATAGGACAACGAAAATCTACTCAGACATCATAGGATGGCAACACATCATTGGATAATAATATGAAGCATAAAGCACCATGTTCAAGTAGAGGGTACAGCGGGTTGCGGGAGAGTGGACCGCTATAGATAGAGGGGGAAGGTGATGGAGATGTTGGTGAAGACGGCGGAGGTGTTGGTGTAGATCACGGTGATGATGATGATGATGGCCACGGCAGCGTTCCGGCGCCACCGGAAGAGAAGGGGAGAGGGGGCCCCTTCGTCTTCTTCTTCCTTGACCTCCTCCCTAGATGGGAGAAGGGTTTCCCCTCTGGTCCTTGGCATCCATGGCATGGGAGGGGCGAGAGACCCTCCGAGATTGGATCTGTCTCTCTGTCTCTCTCTGTTTCTGCGTTCTCAGATTCTACCCTTTCACCGTTTCTTATATTCCCGGAGATCCATAACTCCGATTGGGCTGAAATTTTTACATGATATCTATCCGGAAATTAGCTTTCTTGCGGCGAAAGAAGGGCACCAACCGCCTTACGGGTGGCCCACGAGGGTCAGGGGCGCGCCCAAGGGGGCAGGCGTGCCCCTGCCTCGTGGCCACCTCGGGCACCGTCTCGCGTGGATTTTTCTTCCCAAAAATTATATATATTCCAAAAAAATCTCCGTCAGTTTTTATCCAGTTTGGACTCCGTTTGATATGGATATTCTGTGAAACAAAAAACATGCAACAAACAGGAACTGGCACTGGGTACTGGATCAATATGTTAGTCCCAAAAATAGTATAAAAAGTTGCCAAAAGTATATGAAAGTTGAATAATATCGGCATGGAACAATAAAAAAAATTATAGATACAATGGAGACGTATCGGCATCCCCAAGCTTAATTCCTACTCGTCCTCGAGTAGGTAAATGATAAAAAAGATAATTTTTGATGTGGAATGCTACCTAGCATAATCTTGATCATATGTCTAATCATGGCATGAATATTAAGACACGAGTGATTCAAAGCAATAGTCTATCATTTGACATAAAAACAATAATACTTCAAGCCTACTAATAAAGCAATCATGTCTTTTCAAAATAACAAGGCCAAAGAAAGTTATCCCTACAAAATCATATAGTCTGGCTATGCTCCATCTTCACCACACAAAATACTCACATCATGCACAACCCCGATGACAAGCCAAACAATTGTTTCATACTTTTGACGTTCTCAAACCTTTTCAACTTTCATGCAATACATGAGCGTGAGCCATGGACATAGCACTATATGTCGAATAGAATGGTGGTTGTGGAGAAGACAAAAAGGAGAAGATAGTCTCACATCAACTAGGCGTATCAACGGGCTATGGAGATGCCCATCAATAGATATCAATGTGAGTGAGTAGGGATTGCCATGCAACGGATGCACTAGAGCTATAAGTATATGAAAGCTCAAACTGAAACTAAGTGGTTGTGCATCCAACTTGCTTGCTCATGAAGACCTAGGGCATTTGAGGAAGCCCATCGTTAGAATATACAAGCCAAGTTCTATAATGAAAATTCCCACTAGTATATTAAAGTGATAACTCAAGAGACTCTCTATATGAAGAACATGGTGCTACTTTGAAGCACAAGTGTGGTAAAAGGATAGTAACATTGCCCCTTCTCTCTTTTTCTCTCATTTTTTTTCATTTTTTTTCTTTTTTTGTAGGCTTCTTTGGCCTTTCTCTCTCTTTTATTTTTTTGGGGCTTCTTTGGCCACTTTTATTTTGATAACCTCACATGGGACAATGTTCTAATAATGATGGTCATCACACTTTTATTTACTCACAACTCAATATTACAACTCGATATCTAGAACAAAAATATGACTCTATATGAATGCCTCCGGCGGTGTACCGGGATGTGCAATGATCTAGCGTAGCAATGACATCAAAAAACGGACAAGCCATGAAAACATCATGCTAGCTATCTTACGATCATGCAAAGCAATATGACAATGAATGCTCAAGTCATGTATATGATGATGATGAAAGTTGCATGGCAATATATCTCGGAATGGCTATGGAAATGCCATGATAGGTAGGTACGGTGGATGTTTTGAGGAAGGTATATGGTGGGTTTATGGTACCGGCAAAAGTTGCGCGGTACTAGAGAGGCTAGCAATGATGGAAGGGTGAGAGTGCGTATAATCCATGGATTCAACATTAGTCATAAAGAACTCACATACTTATTGCAGAAATCTATTAGTCATCGAAACAAAGTACTACACGCATGCTCCTAGGGGGATAGATTGGTAGGAAAAGACCATCGCTCGTCCCCGACCTCCACTCATAAGGAAGCCAATCAATAAATACCTCATGCTCCAACTTCGTTACATAACGGTTCACCATACGTGCATGCTACGGGAATCACAAACCTCAACACAAGTATTTCTACAATTCACAACCACCCACTAGCATGGCTCTAATATCACCATCTTTATATCACAAAACTATTGCAAGGAATCAAACATATCATATTCAGTGATCTACAAGTTTTATGTAGGATTTTATGACTAACCATGTGAATGACCAATTCCTGTCATCTCTCTAAATAGATATAAGTGAAGCAAGAGAGTTTAATTCTTTCTACAAAAGACATGCCCATGCTCTAACAAATATAAGTGAAGCAAAATAGCATTCTTCAAATGGCGGTTGTCTATGTAAAGAAAAATAGGCAATCCAAACTTCAAATGATATAAGTGAAGCACATGAAGCATTCTATAAAGCCATACTCAAAAGATATAAGTGAAGTGCAAAGAGAATTCTATAAATAAACCAAGGATTATCTCATACCAGCATGGTGCATAAAAAAATGAAAGCCAAAAGCAAAATACGCTCCAAGATTGCACATATCGCATGAACGAAACGAATCTGAAAACATACCGATACTTGTTGAAGAAAGAGGGGATGCCTTCCGGGGCATCCCCAAGCTTAGATGCTTGAGTCTCCTTGAATATTTACTTGGGGTGCCTCGGGCATCCCCAAGCTTGAGCTCTTTCCTCTCTTCCTTCTTCTCACATCGAGACCTTCTCGATCATCGAACACTTCATCCACACAAAACTTCAACAGAAAACTCGGTAAGATCCGTTAGTATAATAAAGCAAATCACTACTATAAGTACTGTTTCAAACCAATTCATATTTTTTTTTGCATTGTTTCTACTGTAATTTAACTTTTTCATGGCTTAATCCACTGATATAAATCGATAGTTTCATCAAAACAAGCAAACTATGCATCAAAAACAGATTCTGTCTAAAACAGATCAGTCTGTAATAATCTGAACATTCACCATACTTCTGATACTTGAAAAATTCTACTAAAATTAGTAAAAATAAACAATTTGTATAGGAAGACATTGCAAAAAGAATCAGAACCATTTGATGTTCCAGCTAAAAATGTAAAATCGCGCACTACAGCCAAAGTTTCTGTCCTGCACCGTACAAACCATCAAGCAAATGTAAACATCCTAAAGGCAAACCTTGGCACATTATTTTTATTTTGAAACTTTATAAAAGCACACAACATAAATTATTGACTCTCTAAAACTTATGGGTTGTCTCCCTGGCAGCGCTTTCTTTAAAGTAATTAAGCTAGGCATATAGTGCTCAAGTAATAGATCCACCCGGATCCCAATGTATATCAAAGCCAATTTTAATTAACAATGATTTGTAATTTAGTGGTGAGCACAAAGTAACATATATCATATAACAACGAAGTCTAACTCTCTTCCTATGCATCGGCATGTCATAAAAGAACAATTCATGCACACAAAGTAAAGGCCAATGCATAGTATAAACAGTTTCTTGCAATTCTATCATATTGGAAACATAGAGAGGTGGAGATATAGTTCCTCTCTCATAATAATTGCAAGTAGGAGCAGCAAGCACATGCATACTATATTCATCAAAATCATCATGTGCAACGGTAAAAGGCAACCCATCAATATATTCCTTAATAAGAGCAAACTTCTCCGATATAGTGTAGTTTGGAGAATTCAAAAAGATAATAGGACTATCATGTGTGGGTGCAATAGCAACAATTTCATGTTTAACATAAGGAACTATAGCAAGTTCATCTCCATAAGCATAATTCATATTGGCATCCTGGCCACAAGCATAGAAAGCATCATCGAAAAGGGATATTTCAAAAGAATCAACGGGATCATAACGATCATCATAGCAATCATACTTCGGTAAGCACAAAGGGAAATTAAACAATGTATGAGTTGAAGAGTTACTCTCATTAGAAGGTGGGCACGACTAGCTAATCCACTCTTCCTCCTTTTGTTCTTCTCTCTCCTCATCATCTTTTTCATCCAATGAGCTCACAGTTTCATCAATTTCTTCTTCCATAGACTCCTGCAAAATATTAGTCTCTTCTTGGACAGCGGAGTAGTCCTCAATATATAGTTCAACATAGGCATTAGAAGCATAATTATCATAGCAATATTTAAATATGGCAAAATTTTCAGATTTGTAAAGAGTAGCATCATACTTTTCAATCAAAGAAGCAATTTCGTAAGCACCCTTAAAAGCAACAAATCCTTCAATTTGTTGAACATCATAGTAACTATAAACTCCCTTAGCATAAGAGGATACGATTCCATTATCACTAAACAAACATTGGTAGGGAAGGTGTTTCTTAGGGTCTTCAGAACAACAAGTATAATCATATATTTCACATAAATTCCAAGCATAGCATTGCAAACGATGAATTTGATCTAGTAAAGTTTTCCCTTTTTCAGATATTCGGTGTCGCACATAACAAGCATGCTCATCTAAAGATTTGCCCTCAACTAAGCTAGTTGGGGTTTCAGCACGAGCACATAGGGATCGAAGATGATCCAAGTAATAAGCTTCAGCACTGTGATAGATTTTGAGTGGTTCTTCAACCATTGGTTCAGTAGCTACAACTAATTTCTTTGGTATTTTACATTTCCTACCCATAGATAAAGACAGAAAACAACTAAGAACAGCAAATAAAAATTACTTAGTGATAAAGCAAACAAGCACACATGAGAATATTCACCCCACGCTATTGCTCCCCGGCAACGGCGCCAGAAAAAGGTCTTGATAACCCACAAGTATAGGGGATCGCAACAGTTTTCGATAAGTAAGAGTGTCGAACCCAACGAGGAGCTAAAGGTAGAACTAATATTCCCTCAAGTTCTATCGACCACCGATACAACTCTACGCATGCTTGACGTTCGCTTTACCTAGAACAAGTATGAAACTAGAAGTACTTTGTAGGTGTTATTGGATAGGTTTGCAAGATAATAAAGCGTGCGTAAATAAAAAGTAGGGGCTGTATAGATAAAGAAACAATAAAGTAAATATAGCGAGTGTGGAAAAGTGGTGGTAGGAGTTGCGAAATTGCGCCTAAGCAATTGACTACTTTACTAGACCAATAGCAAGTATTATGTGGGAGAGGCCACTGCTAGCATGTCATCCCTGACTCGGAATTCTATGCACTTATGATTGGAACTATTAGCAAGCATCCGCAACTACTAACACTCATTAAGGTAAAACCCAACCATAGCATTAAGATGTATTGGTCCCCCTTCAATCCCGTATGCATCAATTTCTATGCTAGGTTGAAGCTTCTGTCACTCTTGCCCTCCAATACATAGTCCTATCAACATACAACTAACCCTAGGGTGTGATCCACGCGCACAATCATATGATGGGCACCAAAGGACAGCAACATAACCACAAGCAAATTAAATCAATCATAGCAATTCATCAACCACCGATAGGACAATGAAAATCTACTCAGACATCATAGGATGGCAACACATCATTGGATAATAATATGAAGCATAAAGCACCATGTTCAAGTAGAGGGTAAAGCGGGTTGTGGGAGAGTGGACCGCTGTAGATAGAGGGGGGAAGGTGATGGAGATGTTGGTGAAGACGGCGGACGTGTTGGTGTAGATTGCGGTGATGATGATGATGGCCACGGCAGCGTTCCGGCGCCACCGAAAGAGAAGGGGAGAGGGGGCCCCTTCGTCTTCTTCTTCCTTGACCTCCTCCCTAGATGGGAGAAGGGTTTCCCCTCTGGTCCTTGGCCTCCATGGCATGGGTGGGGCGAGAGCCCCTCCGAGGTTGGATCTGTCTCTCTCTATTTCTGCGTTCTCAGATTCTACCCTTTCACCGTTTCTTATATTCCTGGAGATCCGTAACTCCGATTGATCCGGAAATTAGCTTTCTTGCGGCGAAATAAGGGCACCAACCGCCTTACGGGTGGCCCACGAGGGTCAGGGGCGCGCCCAGGGGGGGCAGGCATGCCCCCTGCCTCGTGGCCACCTCGGGCACCGTATCGCGTGGATTTTCTTCCCCAAAATCATATATATGCCAAAAAAATCTCTGTCAGTTTTTATCCCGTTTGAACTCCGTTTGATATGGATATTCTACGAAACAAAAAACATGCAACAAACAGGAACTGGCACTGGGCACTGGATCAATATGTTAGTCCCAAAAATAGTATAAAAAGTTGCCAAAAGTATATGAAAGTTGAATAATATTGGCATGGAACAATAAAAAAATTATAGATACGACGGAGATGTATCAGTGACTCCATTGAATCTTCGTTTTCCAATATAAATCTTGATAAATATGGGAGTGGAGATGAGTCAACTTTAGTTAAAAGGCGTCCCAATGATTCGGAGTTTTTATATCTTGATGAAAAAGTTTAATAAAAGTGGGATTGGAGAGGTCAAAACTTTAAGTAGCAATGAACCCACTCTTTTGGATTTCAAGGAATTTAATTATGATAATTGTTCTTTAATAGATTGTATTTCCTTGTTGCAATCCATGTTGAATTCTCCTCATGCTTATAATCAAAACAAAGCTTTTACTAAACATATCATTGATGCTATGATGCAATCCTTTGAAGAAAAGCTTGAATTGGAAGTTTCTATCCCTAGAAAACTTTATGATGAGTGGGAACCTACTATTAAGATTAATATTAAAGATTATGAGTGTCAGGCTTGGTGTGATTTGTGTGCTAGCATTTCCACGATTCCGAAAACTTTATGTGATGTGCCAGGTTTTCGTGAATTTGATGATTGTTCTTTAAATTTGCGTCTTGCAGATTCCACTATTAAGAAACCTATGAGAAGAATTAATGATGTTCTTATTGTTGCAAATAGGAATTATGTGCCCATAGATTTCATTGTTCTTGATATAGATTGCAATCCTACATGTCCTATTATTCTTGGTAGACCTTTCCTTAGAACGATTGGTGTAATTATTGATATGAAAGAAGGAAACATTAGATTTCAATTTCCATTAAGGAAGGGAATGGAAACTAGAAAGAAAGTTAAATTTCCATATGATTATATTATGAGAGCTACTTATGGATTGCATACCAAATATGACAATACCTAGATATGTTCGTGTTTTTATGCCTAGCTATGGGCGTTAAACAATAGATCTTGTTGGGAGGCAACCCAATTTTATTTTTGTTCTTTGCTTTTTTGCTTCGGTTTTTCAATAAATAATTCATCTAGCCTCTGGTTAGATGTGGTTTCGTGTTTTAATTAGTTTTTGTGCCAAGTAAAACCTTTAGGATAGCTTACGGTAATAGTTGATTTGATCTTGCTGCAAAAACTTTTGCGCTCAGGAAAACAATTCTCATTTTTTTACATAAGAGTGATAAAATACTGATTCTTTTTACAGAAGATTAATAAAAAAACTGCCAAGGTTGTCCTAAGTCTTTATAATTTTGGAGTTACAGAAGTATTCGAGAGTTACAGATTACTATAGACTGTTCTGTTTTTGACAGATTCTGTTTTCTATGTGTTGTTTGCTTATTTTGATGAATCTATGGCTAGTATCGGGGGGGGGGGGTATGAACCATGGAAAAGTTGGAATACAGTAGATATTACACAATATAAATAAAAAATGAGTTCACAACAGTACCAAAAGTGGTGATTTATTTTCTTATACTAACGGAGCTTATGAGATTTTCTGTTGAGTTTTGTGTTGTGAAGTTTTCAAGTTTTGGGTAAGGATTTGATTGATTATGGAATAAGGAGTGGCAAGAGCCTAATCTTGGGGATGCCCAAGGCACCCCAAGGTAATATTCATGGACAACCAAGAGCCTAAGATTGGGGATGCCCCGGAAGGCATCCCCTCTTTCGTCTTCGTCTATTGGTAACTTTACTTGAGGCTATATTTTTATTCACCACATGATATGTGTTTTGCTTGGAGCGTCTTGTATGATATGAGTGTTTGCTTTTTAGTTTTCCACAATCATCCTTGATGTACACACCTTTTGAGAGGGACACGCATGAATCGTGATTTATTAGAATACTCTATGTGCTTCACTTATATCTTTTGAGCTAGGCAATTTTTGCTCTAGTGCTTCACTTATATCTTTTTAGAGCACGGTGGTGGAAATTATTGAAACTCTCATGCTTCACTTATATTATTTTGAGAGTATTTAAACAACATGGTAATTTTCTTTGGTTATAAATTTAGTCCTAATATGATAGGCATCCAAGAGGGATATAATAAAACTTTCATATAAAGTGCATTGAATACTATGAGAAGTTTGATTCCTTATGATTGTTTTGAGATATAGCGATGGTGATATTAGAGTCATGCTAGTGAGTAATTGTGAATTTGAGAAACACTTGTGTTAAGGTTTGTGAGTCTCGTAGCATGCACGTATGGTGAACCATTATGTAATGAAGTTGGAGCATGAGATATTTTTTGATTGTCTTCCTTATGAGTGGCGGTCGGGGACGAGCGATGGTATTTTCCTACCAATCTACCCCCCTATGAGCATGCGGGTAGTACTTTGTTTCGATGACTAATAGATTTTTGCAATAAGTATGCGAGTTCTTTAAGACTAATGTTGAGTTCATGGATTATACGCACTCTCACCCTTCCACCATTTCTAGCCTCTCTAGTATCGCGCAACTTTCACTGGTACCATACACCCACCATATACCTTCCTCAAAATAGCCACTATACCTACCTATTATGGCATTTCCATAGCCATTCCGAGATATATTGCCATGCAACTTTCCACCATTCTATTTATTATGACACGATCCATCATTGTCATTTGCTTTGCATGATCATGTAGTTGACATCATATTTGTGGCAAAGCCACATTTCATCGTTTTTTATACATGTCGCTCTTGAGTCATTGCACATCCCGGTACACCGCCGGAGGCATTCATATAGAGTCATATTTTGTTCTAGTATCGAGTTGTAAGTAAATAAAAGTGTGATGATCTTAATTTTTAGAGCATTGTCCCATCTGAGGAAAAAAATAAGAAGTGGCCAAAGAAGCCAACAAGAAAAAGAGGCCAAAGAAGCCTAACAAAAAAATGAGAGAAAAATAGAGAAGGGGCAATGTTACTATTCTTTTTTCCACACTTGTGCTTCAAAGTAGCACCATGATCTTCATGATAGAGAGTCTCCTATGTTGCCACTTTCATATACTAGTGGGAATTTTTCATTATAAAACTTGGCTTGTAAATTCCAATGATGGGCTTCCTCAAATTGCCCTAGGTCTTCATGAGCAAGCAAGTTGGATGCCAACCCACTTAGTTTTCTTTTTGATCTTTCATACACTTATATCTCTAGTGCATCTGTTGCATGGCAATCCCTACTCACTCACATTGATATATATTGATGGGCATCTCCATAGCCCGTTGATACGCCTGGTTGATGTTAGACTATCTCCTTCTTTTTGCCTTCTCCACAACCACCATATTCTATTCCACTCACAGTGCTATGTCCATGGCTCACGCTCATGTATTGCGTGAAAGTTGAAAAAGTTTGAGAACACCAAAATTATGAAACAATTTCTTGGCTTGTCATCAGGGTTGTGCATGATTTGAATATTTTGTGTGATGAAGATGGAGCATAGCCAAACTATATGATTTTGTAGGGATAAGCTTCCTTTGGCCATGTTATTTTGAGAAGACATAATTGCCTTGTCAGTATGCTTGAAGTATTATTGTTTTTATGTCAGTATTTTTTTTCAATCTTATGGATCTTAACATTCATGCCACAATAAAGAAACTTACATGGATAAATATGTTAGGTAGCATTCCACATCAAAATTTTTGTTTTTATCATTTACCTACTTGAGGACGAGCATGAATTAAGCTTGGGGATGCTTGATACGTCTCCAACGTATCTATAATTTTTGATTGTTCCATGCTATTATATTATATTTTTGGATATTTTATATGCATTAATATGCAATTTTATATTATTTTTGGGACTAACCTATTAACTTAGAGCCTAGTGCCAGTTTCTATTTTCTCCTTGTTTTCGAGCTTCGCAGAAAAGGAATACCAAACGGAGTCCAAACAGAATAAAACCTTCGCGATGATTTTTCTTGGACCGGAAGACACCTATTGGACTTGGACTCCAAGTCAAAAGAGCTTGGAGTAGACGACAAGCCACATGGGGCGCCCCCTGCCTTGTGGCCTACTCCAACACCCCCTGACCTAATTCTACTTCCTATATATTCATATATATTCCCAAACATCCAAAGGCATCTGCGAAAATACTTTTCCACCGCTGCAACCTTCTGAACTCGTGAGATCCCATCTAGGGACCTTTTCTGGCACCCTACCGGAGGGGGATTCGATCATGGAGGGCTTCTACATCAACTCTATTGCCCTTCCGATGAAGCATGAGTTGTTTACCTCAGACCTACGGGTCCATAGATAGTAGCTAGATGGATTCTTCTTCTTCTTCTTCTTCTTCTTCTTCTCTCTCTCTCTCTCTGATTCTCAATACCATGTTCTCCTCGATGTTCTTGGAGATCTATCCGATGTAATATTCTTTTGTGGTGTGTTTGTTGAGATCTGATGAATTGTGGATTTATGATCAACTTATCTATGAATATTATTTGAATCTTCTCTGAATTCTTATATGCATGATTTGATATCTTTGTAATTCTCTTAGAACTATTGGTTTAGTTTGGCCAACTATATTGTTTTTTCTTGCAATGGGAGAAGTGCTTAGCTTTGGGTTTGATCTTGTGGTGTCCTTTCCCAGTGACAGTAGGGGCAGCAAGGCAAATATTGTATTGTTGCTATCGAGGATAACAAGATAGGGTTTACATCCTATTGCTTGAGTTAATTCCTCTACATCATGTCATCTTACTTAATGCATTACTCTGTTCTTCTTGAACTTAATACTCTAGATGCAGGCAGGAGTCGATCGATGTGTGGAGTAATAGTAGTAGATGCAGAATTGTTTTGGTCTACCTGACACTGACGTGATGCCTACATTTCATAATCACCGCCTTAGATATTTTCATAACTTTGCGCTTTTCTATCAATTGCTTGACAGTAATTTGTTCACCCACCGTATTATTTGCTATCATGAGAGAAGCCTCTAGTGAAACCTATGCCCCCCGGGTCTATTTTCCATCATATAAGTTTCCGATCTACAATATTAGTTTCTGATCTACTATTTTGCAATCTTTTACTTTCCGATCTATAAACCAAAAATACCAAAAATATTTACTTTACCGTTTATCTATCTCTATCAGATCTCACTTTTGCAAGTTTTTTTTGACATAAAGATTGTATGGGAACCCCCTACAGTATAATTGGTGCAACAAACCCAAATTGCAAGTACCATGCCTTGGACCTGGGTGGGTGGGAAGGCATCAACCCCTTCCCACCACTAGGCTATGCTGACCGTGAATGGATTGACAACCCCTTTATCGCGTTGGGTGCAAGTTTGTTTGATTGTTTGTGCAGGTATTAGGTGATTTGTGCGTTGTCTCCTACTGGATTAATACCTTGGTTCTCAAATTGAGGGAAATACTTATCTCTAGTTTGCTGCATGACCCTTTCCTCTTCAAGGAAAAAACCAACACAAGCTCAAGAAGTAGCAATGGGGTTTATTCATGCGTGAGTTCAATTTGTCTACATCATCTCATCTTGCTTAAGGCGTTACTCCATTTTTTATGAACTTAATACTTTAGATGCATGCTGGATAGCGGTCGATGTGTGGAGTAATAGTAGTAGATGCAGGCAGGAATCAGTCTACTTGTCTCGGACGTGATGCCTATATACATGATCATTGCCTTGGATATCGTCATGATTATTTGCTTTTCTATCAATTGCCCAACAGTAATTGGTTTACCCACCGTAAGCTATTTTCAACAGAGAATCTTGTAGTGAAAACTATGGCCCCCGGGTCTACTTTTTATCATATATTAAAATCAAAATTATCTTGCTGCAATTATTTTTGTATTTCAATTATCTATCTATCACCACGAGATTTGATCCTTGCAATTAACCGCTGCGGGATTGACAACCCCTTGTCCGTGTTGGGTGCAAGTATTTGTTATTTTGTGTGTAGGTACTGCTAACAAGGTGTTGCGTGGTTCTCCTACTGAATTGATAACCTCGGTTCTTAACTGAGGGAAATACTTATCTCTACTGTAATGCATCATCCTCTCTTCTTCGAGGAAATCCCAATGCAGCTCACAAGTAGCAAGCCCATCTAGGATGAGGCCTATGTCGAGGCCAGCTGGAGTTCATCCGGCAGGAACGGGCGGAGGCAGACGCGCTTTTCATAGAAATTGACGCGGAGATGGAGGCGGAGGGCAACGCAAAGCAGCCGTAGGAGCCAGAGTTACGGATGCCACCCATGTACCTAGAGCCGGGCACAGAGATACTTGACATCTCCGATGAAGATTAGGGTAGTATATGTCATTTGATCTACGTAGTACATGGATTTCCTCGTTTGCATGCTTTGTATGGATTCAAGGTTTCAAGTATGAGGTATCGGATGCAGAGGAGCAAATTTGAGGTGTGACTGGTTACTACCCACGGACATGCCTGGGTGTGTCCTCAGGAGTTTGAGGGCCCGGATTTTCTGTCCGCGACAGTAGATGGTCTTAGGGAAAATACACACCGATACATCAAATCTGGTTCATCAAACGTCCGCAGACAGTGATCGCTCATATCTCAGATTTTTGTTTTCACAACCGGATGCCTCAATTACGAATCCTCAAGTCCATATAATTACATGCAACATAAAACCTAATTTAAATATTTGGCGGCCCTTGTTTGGCACCATGGTCGTGTCCATGTCAGACGTCCGACTAAGCCCCTCGAAGTGAAGGTGCGGTTGCCGGCGAGGTAGAGTGGGACATAAGAAACAGACTGGCTCATGGGACTCGAGGCGCCGCCGTCTCCCATGCCCTACTCTTCCTCGTCGGAGCCCATGGCCTGCTCTTCATCGATGGATGTGAGGTCCATGATAGATCTATAGTGGTTAGAGCCTGACACGTTCACTGCGATGCGATTGCGCTAGTTGTTGCCGGTCACACACAACGGTGTGTGACTCCGCCTTGCCGGCATCTCTTGCGAGGGCTGTTGCACCCTCTCCCTCGCACGGCGGGCATGCCGCTATTGGAAATATGCCCTAGAGGCAATAATAAAATGGTTATTATCATATTTCCTGTTCATGATAAATGTTTATTATTCATGCTAGAATTGTATTGACCGGAAACTTTAAATACATGTGTGGATACATAAATAACACTGTGTTCCTAGTGAGCCTGTACTAGACTAGCTCGTTGATCAAAGATGGTTATGGTTTCCTGACTATAGACATGAGTTGCCATTTGATAACGGGATCGCATCATTAGGAGAATGATTTGATGGACAAACCTAACCGTAAGCTTAGAATCAGATCATTTAGTTATTTGCTACAACTTTGTTCATGTCAACTATTTGTTCCTTCGACCATGAGATCATGCTACTCCTGGATACCGGAGCAATGTCGTGTGTGCTATCAAACGTCACTTCGTAACTGGGTGAGCATAAAGGTGCTCTACAGGTATCTCTGAAGGAGGTGTCTGTTGGGTTGCATGGATCGAGACTGAGATTTGTCACTCTGTGTGACGGAGAGATATCTCTGGGCCCTCTCGTAATACAACATCATAAGAAGCTTCATGTGCCTAATGAGTTTAGTCACAAGATCTTGTATTATGGAACGAGTAAAGAGACTTGTGTGTAATGAGATTTAACTAGGTATGGAGATACCGACGATCGAATCCCACGCAAGTAACATATCGCTGGACAAAGGGAATTGCATACGGGATTGACTGAATCCTTGACATCGTGGTTCAGCCGATAAAGATCTTCGTTGAATATGTAGTAATCAATATGGGCATCCAGGTCCCGCTATTGGTTATTGACCGAAGAGGACTCTCGGTCATGTCTGCATGATTCTCAAACCCGTAGGGTCGCATGCTTAACGTTCGGTAGTGCTAGGGTAGTATTGGGATATTAATAGTGGAAAGTATGAAGATTGTTCAGAGTCCCGGATGGGATCCGGGACATCATGAGGAGTTTCGGAATGGTACGGAGATAAAGATTTATATATGGAAAGTTGTTGTCGGGGTTCCGAGAAAAAGTCTGATTTTTTTGGTATTGTACCGGGAAGCCATCGGAAGGTTCCAGAGGCTTTCAGAGGGGTTCGGAAGTCCTTGGAGGGCCCCACCACGTCACATACAGTAGCATGGGCTGTAGGGGGCGCCCTGGCCTTAATGGGCCAGGGGCACTAATGACCCACAAGTATAGGAGGTCAATCGTAGTCCTTTCGGTAAGTAAGAGTGTGGAACCCAACAAGGATCAGAAGGAAATGCCAAGTGGTTTTTAGCAAGGTAATTTATGCAAGCACTAAAGTTGTCGGTAACAGGTAGTTTGATAGTAAGATAATTTGTAATGAGCAAGTAACGGTAACGGTAAATAAAGTGCAGCAATGTAGTCCAATCCTTTTGTGGCAAAGGACATGCCAAAACAGTCTCTTATAATAAGCAAACCGTTCTTGAGTGTACACGGGAATTTCATCTAGCCACTTTTATCATGTTGGTTTGATTTATGTTCACTACTTTGACAATTTCATATGTGGGTGGACAGGTGCTTGGGTTCTGTTCTTACTTGAACAAACCTCCCACTTATTATTAACCCCGTCGCAAGCATCCTCAACTATGAGAAAAGTATTAAGATAAAATCTAACCATAGCATTAAAAATTTGGATCCAAATAGGTTCCTTACGAAGTAGCGCATAAACTAGGGTTTAAGCTTCTGTCACTCTAGCAACCCATCATCTAATAACTACTCCATAATGCATTCCCTTAGGCCCAAATATGGTGAAGTGTCGTGTAGTCGATGTTCACATGTTACCACTAAGGGAATCACAACATACATATCATTCGAATCTCGAACACATATCAAGTTCACATGATTACTTGCAACAAGATTTCTCCCGTAACCTCAAGAACAAAAGTAACTACTCACAAATGATAATCGCTCAAGATCAGAGGGGTATTGAATAGCATAATGGATCTAAACATATAATATTCCACCAAATAAACCATATAGTAATCAACTACAAGATGTAATCAACACTACTAGTCACCCACAGGTACCAATCTGAGGTTCCGGTATAAGGATTGAACATAAGAGATGAACTAGGGTTTGAGAGGAGATGGTGCTATTGAAGATGTTGATGGAGATTGGCCTCCCAAAGATGAGAGGGTTGTTGGCGATGACGATGGCTTTGATTTCCCACTCTGGGAGGGAAGTTCCCCCGGCGGAATCGCTCTACCAGAGGGAAAAAGTGCTCATGCCCAAGTTCCAGCTCGAGACGATGGCGCTCCATCCCGAAAGTCCTCTCCTGATTTTTTTTTCTAGCTCAAAATGACCTATATACCAGAAAGTGGGCACCGGAGGTGGGCTGGGCTGAGCACAACCCACCAGGGCACACCCTGGTGTCTTGTGCTCACCAGGTGGCCCCCCTCCGGTAGTTATTTTCTCCGGTATTTTTATATATTCCAAAACAATTCTCCATAAAGTTTTAGCTCATTTGGATATGTGCAGAATAGGTAAGTCTGACGTAGCTATTCCAGGTCCAGAATTCCAGCTGTCGACATTCTCCCTCTTTGTGTAACCTTGCGTATTATGAGAGAAAAGGCATTAGAATTACTCCATAAAGTATTATTATGCATAAAAACACTATAAATAATAGTAGGATAACATGATGCAAAATGGACGTATCAACTCCCGCAAGCTTAGACCTCGCTTGTCCTCAAGCGAAAAACCGAAATTGAAAATCATGCCCACATGCTTAGAGAGAGAGAGAGAGAGAGAGAGAGGTGTCGATAGAAACAAAATACAGACATAGAAGCATCATGCTAATTACTATAACAACAACAAACTCTATCATAGAACTTTATCATATAACTTCTCATGAACAAGTAACAATTCATCACAATATCGAAGTAAAAGCGTAAACTCTATTGAAAACCAACAAACTATGTTCTCAATCAACTTTGCAACTAAAATTCTTCATCTTTTTAGGAAGGGTTTTGTATCAGAGCCTTTTGGCAAGTCCACACACTCAACCATCATATAATCTTCTATGATTGCTAACACTCACCGCATACACATGAGCAAAAAGTTTCAACCTGACACATAGAAAGATAGGGGCTCATAGTTTCGCTTCCCAACGTATCCACCTCAAGGCTGATGTCAACAATAGTAACTCGTGCCCACTCATATCCAACTGAGTATATGTGCCTAGATCTTTCCTCACCACATGATGCTTGCAAACAAGAAAATAAAAAGGAATGGGGAAGAATACTTTCACTCTTGCATAAAAGTAAATACATAAAACTAAAAGACAGTCCCTTCGCAGAGGGAAGCACATGTTGTCATGCGCTTCTTGGTTTGTATTCTCAATCTCTTAGTGCAAAAGAATGTCACGTTATATTGCCCCTTATGATAGCAACCTTTATTATGTAGTCTGTCGCCTTTATTACTTTGCCATCACAGGTTCGTACAACGCTCAATTTTTTCTTACACTAAATGATCCAACACATTTCGAAACAATTTTTATTGCCTTATTGCACCGACAACAACTTACTTGAAGGATCTTACTCAATCCATAGGTAGGTATGGTGGACTCTCAAAATAAGATTTTGGGTTGAAGGGTTTTTGGATGCACAAGTAGTATCTCTACTTAGTGCGAATTTTTGGCTAGCAAAGATATTGAGCAAGCACCACATGTTAAAGGATCTATGACAATATATCTTCTATGTGAATATGAACAAACATAAATCATTACGTTATCTTCCTTGTCCAACGTCAACGATTTTGGCATATAATATTTTGATGGGGGCTCACACTCATAAATGATGTGCAAGATAGTGTATTTGCATGTGAATCCTTCCTTCCCTTATAAATTCTTTCATGAATTGCATCATTGACCAATGCTATTTTTGTCAACTTCCAACAAATTTTACCACTTGTACTTTTGTTTATGTGATGTCATTACTTAACATAAGATTAGCATATGATCTTTTTCATTATTTTCTTTTATTTTGATTGAAACATAAAAGTAAAGAAAGCAAAACTCAAACTACTCTTTATTATATATCTCGTAGACGATTACATAGATATAAAGATCACTAAGCAAACACTCGAAAGAGATTGAACTAAACTTTTATTGAACTAATTCTTAGAATAACTAAAGATTGAACTAAGATAAATAAAGGAAAAGAAGGTGGTGATGATACGATACCGGTGCACCTCCCAAGCTTGGCACAAGCCAAGGGGAGTGCCCATACCATGTACTCAAGTCTCATTTTGTGGTGAAGAAGGTGACGGTGGTGGTGATGAGGTAGTGTCCTTTTTCCTAAACTTACGCTTGAGGGTAGAATTTTCCTCCCTCAGGTCGTCGATCTCTTGCTCGAGCCTTAATAGCTTTTTGCATAATTCTTTCTTGTTTTCCTGTAGAAGACCAACATGGATAAACTTGATCTTAGGTTTCTTTACTTTATTAGGGAGACTGGACTTCTTGAATTCCACGTGCAAGTCCCCATGTTGAGGTAAAGGGATTTCATCTTCATTTGAGCTTGTCTCTTCTTTTCTCTTCGAATCATAATCTTCTTCTTACTCCGTGGTCCAACTATAATGCTCCACATCCCCATAAACTTTTGGGTTTGTGATATAGTCTGCAACATAGCTCTCTCCACCCGAATCTTCAGATGACATATTTTCAGATCTGTCAGGAAAACAACACGAAACAAGAACAGAGGATTTCTCCGTGATACGGTGGTCAACACGTTTGGGGGGTATATAAAGATTTTTTATCTTGGGAAACAAGCAAAATGGAAGGAAAACGATGTCGGGAAGGTTCCCGAGGTGGTCACAACCCACTTGGGCATGCCAGGCAAGGCAGGCGCGCCCTGGTGTCTTGCACCCTCCTGGTTATTTCTTAATTTCCTAATTTTTCCTAATATTCCAAAACTAACAGAAAATATTTTTCTGGATTTTTGGGAGTCCCTTTACTTACGGTATCATGTACCTCCTCTTTTTCAGGGTTCTGGAGTGTTCCGGAAGGTTTCTTTTAGGTGTTCCTCTAGTGTCATGGTTTGAATAATGTTGCTTTCAACATTAATAGGCGTACCTGAAATATAGTGTTTAATTCTTTGCCCACTGACCACCTTCGGGTTAGTTCCTTCGACATTATTAATTCTGATATCTCCAGAGCAATAAAGCTCTTCGATAATATATGGTCCTTCCCATTTGTAAAGAAGTTTTCCTACAAAGAATCTAAAATGGGAGTTGTACAAAAGAACATATTCCCCAACTTTGAATTCTCGCTTTTGGATTCTTTTATCGTGCCATCTTTTAACCTTTTCTTTGAATAGTTTGGCATTTTCATAAGCTAGGGTTCTCCATTCATCTAGTGAGCTAATATCAAATAACCTCTTTTCACGGCAAGTTTGAACTCATAGTTAAGTTCTTTAATTCCCACTATGCTTTATGTTCTAAATCAAGAGGCAAATGACAAGCTTTTCCATATACCCTTTTATAAGGAGACATATCCATAGGATTTTTATATGATGTTCTGTAGGCCCAAAGTGCATCATCCAATTTCTTAGACCAATTCTTTCGGGGCCTATTGATAGTCTTTTGTAATATTAGTTTTTCTCTCTATTGCTAAGTTCAACTTGACCACTAGTTTGCGGATGATAGGGTGATGTAATTCTATGGTTAACATCATATTTAGAAAGCATTTTATGGAAATCACCATGAATAAAGTGTGGACCACCATCAGTCATTAAATATCTAGTGACTCCAAACCTTGGGAAAATAACTTCTTTAAGCATTCTAATGGAAGTGTTATGATTAACACTACTAGTTGGAATAGCTTCTACCCACTTAGTAACATAATCAACAACAACCAAAATATGAGTATACCCATTAGAGGAAGGAAAAGGTCCCATATAATCAAAACCCCAAACATCAAATGGTTCAACAACAAGTGGATAATTTGTAGACATTTCGTGACGCTTACCGACATTACCAATTCTTTGATGAATTCACAAGATAAAACAAACTTACGGGCATCCTTGAAGAGAGTAGGCCAATAAAAACTAGATTGCAATACCTTATGAGCAGTTCTATCTCCCGCATGATGTCCTCCATAAGCTTCAGAATGGCATTTCTGTAGGATTTATTCCCTTTCACGCTTAGGTACACAACGTCTAATAATACCATCTACTCCTTCTTTATAAAGATGTGGGTCATCCCAGAAGTAATGTCTTAAACATAGAAGAGTTTTTTCTTTTGTTGGTATGTCAAACTAGGTGGTATATATTCAGCAACAATGTAATTAGCATAGTCAGCATGCCAAGGAGTGTTATGAGAAACATTTATTGCAGCTAGTTGTTCATCAGGAAAACAATCATCAATAGGTAGTGGGTCATCAAGAATATTTTCTAACCTAGACAAGTTATCAGCTACGAGGTTCTCAGCTCCTTTCCTATTAGTGATATGTAAATCAAATTCTTGTAGCAAGAGAACCCACCTAATGAGTCTAGGTTTAGCATCTTTCTTTTCCATAAGATATTTTATAGGAGCATGATTAGTGTGAACAATTAGTTTGGAATCAACAATGTAAGATCTAAATTTGTCACAAGCAAACTTAACTGCAAAATATTCTTTCTTAGTAGTAGCATAATTTCGTTGAGCACTGTCTAGAGTTTTACTAGCATAATGAATAACATTTAATTTCTTATAAACTCTTTGTCCCATAATAGCATCAACATCATAATCACTAGCATCACACATAATTTCAAAAGGCAAGTTCCAATCAGGTGGTTAAACAATAGGTGCATAAGTTAAGGCTTTATTAATTGTTTCAAAGGCTTATACACAATCATCATAAAAAACAAATGGAATATCCTTTTGTAAAAGATTTGTAAGAGTCCTAGAAATTTTAGAGAAGTCTTTAATAAACCTCCTATAGAAACCAACATGACCGAGGAAACTACGAATACCTTTATCATCTTTAGGACATAGCATTTTCTCAATTGCATCAACTTTAGCTTTATCCACCTCAATACCTCGTTCAGAAATTTTATGCCCCAAGACAATACCTTCATTAACCATAAAGTGGCAGTTCTCTCAATATAGGATGAGATTAGTTTTCTCACATCTCTGCAAAACTCGATCAAAGTTGCTTAAGCAATCATCAAAAGAAGTTCTATAAATGGAGAAATCATCCATGAAAACCTCAACAATCTTTTCACAAAAATCAGGGAATAAGCAGTCATACATCTTTGAAAGGTAGCAGGTGCATTGCATAAACCAAAAGGCATATGTCTATAAGTATAATTCCAAAAGGACAAGTAAAGGTAGTTTTCTCTTGATCAGGTTGTGAATAGGTATTTGAGAAAACCAGAATATCCATCAAGAAAACAAAAGTGTGTGTGCTTAGATATTTTTTCTAGCATTTGATCAATAAAAGGCAGAGGGTAATGCTCTTTTCTAGTTGCTTTATTCAATTTTTTGAAATCAATTACCATTCTATAGCCAGTAACAATTCTTTGTGGAATAAGTTCATTTTTATCATTAGGAACAACAGTAATACCCCCCTTCTTAGGGACATAATGAATGGGACTTACCTATCTACTATCAGCTATAAGATAGATTATACCTGCTTCCAAAAGCTTTAGTATTTCTGTTCTTACCACTTCTTTCATCTTAGGATTCAAACGTCGTTGGTGATCAACAACGGGTTTAGCATTAGGTTCCATATTAATCTTGTGTTGACAGAGAGTGAGACTAATGCCCTTAAGATCATCAAGAGTATATCCAATAGCAGCTCGGTGCTTGCTCAGAATTTTCAATAATCTTTCTTCTTCATGTTCTGAAAGGTTTGCACTAATAATAACATGATAAATCTTGTTCTCATCAAGATAAGCATATTTCAAAGTGTCA
Source organism: Triticum dicoccoides (assembly GCF_002162155.2). Lineage (NCBI taxonomy): Eukaryota > Viridiplantae > Streptophyta > Magnoliopsida > Poales > Poaceae > Triticum > Triticum dicoccoides. Next base: position 545,137,427 of record NC_041388.1, read on the forward strand.
TGCAATTGTTTTAATTCAAACACATGTCGCCTTTAGGTGGAGGAGGACCTCCTAGAGTTTCAATAGGCAAATTGTGTTTAAGCAGAGGTAGTTGTTCAAAGAATATTTTATCTATTTCATTTCTTTCACGCAAGTGCATACCATTTTCATGGTCGAGCAAATATTGTTCTAGTGGATCAGCATGTGGCATGGCATTAGAAGCAAGACCAATTATTTCATTCTTACTAGGTAATTCTTTAGCACGAGGTTGTCTACTAAACTTAGAGAAATTAAATTCATGGGACTCATCACCAAAGCCAACACTGGCAGTTTGTTTATGACAATCTATAGTAGCATTGACATTGTTCAAGAAGGGTCTACCAAATATAATGGGACAAAAGTCATCTTGTGGGGAACCAAGAACTAGAAAAGCAGTAGGATATTTTATTTTCCCACATAGGACTTCAACATCTCTAACAATCCCAAGTGGTGTGGTGGTGTCTCTATTAGCAAGTTTAATAGTAACATCTATATCTTTTATTTCAGCGGGTTCCATATCATTCATAATTTCTTGGTATAAGGTAAAAGGAATAGCACTCACGCTAGCACCTAAATCACATAGGCCATGATAACAATGATCTCCTATTTTAACTGAGACAATAGGCATGCCAACAACAGGTCTGCGTTTATCTTTTTCATTGGGTTTGGCAATCCTAGCAGCCTTGTCGCAAAAATAAATAACATGCCCATCAATATTTTCTACCAAGAGATCTTTAGCCATAGCAACACCAGGTTCTACTTTGATTTGTTCTGAGGGTTTAGGTGCTTTAATATTACTTTTTGCGAATCACAGTTGAAACCTTAGCATGTTCCTTTATCCTAACAGGGGAAGGTGATCTTCAATATAAACAGTAGGCACCACTGGATCAACATTGTAAATGATAGTTTCATATTTAGCTATTACTAGTTCTTTAATTTCTTCTTTAATAGGGGTGATAAATAAAACACTTCTCTTTAGGGAGATCAACATGAGTAGCAAATGATTCACAAAAGAGGCTACGATGTCAGAGTCAAGTCCATATTTAGTGCTAAACTTGTGAAAAGCATCGGTATTCATAAAAGATTTAACACAATCAAACTCAAGCTTAATACCTGACTCTTTACCTTCGTCGAGTTCCCAATCTTTAGAGTTTTTTTTAATTCTTTCTAAAAGATCCCACCTGAATTCAATAGTCTTCTTCATAAAAGAGCCAGTACAAGAAGTATCGAGCATGGATTGATCATCACGAGAAAGCCGAGCATAAAAATTCTGAATATAAACCCCTCGTAAGAATCCGCAACTACGAGGAAAGCATTAAGATAAAATCTAAGCATAGCATTAAACATTTGGATCCAAATCGGCCCCTTACGAAGTAGCGTATAAACTAGGGTTTAAGCTTCTGTCACTCTAGCAACCCATCATCTAATAACTACTCCATAATGCATTCCCTTAGGCCCAAATATGGTGAAGTGCCATGTAGTTGACGTTCACATGACGCCACTAAGGGAATCACAACATACATATCATCATAATATCGAACACATATAAAGTTCACATGATTACTTGCAACAACATTTCTCTCGTGACCTCAAGAACAAAAGTAACTAATTACAAATGATAATCATGCTCAAGATCAGAGGGGTATTGAATAGCATAATGGGTCTGATCATATCATATTACACCAAATAAACCATATAGTAATCAACTACAAGATGTAATCAACACTACTAGTCAGCCACAGGTACCAATCTAAGGTTCCAGTACAAAGATTGAACACAAGAGATGAACTAGGGTTTGAGAGGAGATGGTTCTGTTGAAGATGTTGATGGAGACTGGCCTCCCAAAGATGAGAGGGTTGTTGGTCATGATGATGGCTTCGATTTCCCCCTCCGGGACGGAAGTTCCCCCGGCGGAATCGCTCCGCGGAGGGCAAAACTGCTCCTGCCCAAGTTCCGCCTCGAGACGGCGGTGCTTCATCCCGAAAGTCCTCGCCTGATTTTTTATGGGTCAAAATGACCTATATACCAAACAATGGGAACTGGAGGTGGGCTGGGCTGAGCACAACCCCCCAGGGCGCGCTTGAGGGCCTGGCGCGCCCTGGTGTCATGTGCTCACTTGGTGGCCCGGCCCCTCCGGTAGTTATTTTGTCTAGTATTTTTTTATATATCCAAAACCATTAATCGTAAATTTTCAGCTCATTTGGAGATATGCGGAATAGGTAACTCTGACGTAGCTTTTTGAGGTCCAGAATTCTAGCTGCTGGCATTCTCCCTCTTTGTGTAAATCTTGCATATTATGAGAGAAAAGGCATTAGAATTACTCCATAAAGTATTATTATGCATAAAACACTATAAATAACAGTAGGATAACATGATGCAAAATGGACGTATCAAGCACTAGCCCCTACAAGGCCCATGCGCATGGGGAAGGGGAAACCCTAAGGGGGAGGGCCTCCACTTGGCTTGCAGGGCACTGCTCCCCCTTGGCTGCTGCCCCTGCCTTGGGAGGGGGACTAGGGCTGCCAAGCCCTCCGTCACCCCTATATATAGTGGGGAGGCGTAGGGGGCAGCCAACCTTTCCGTGCTTGCCCTGTCTCTCTCCCATTACTCCTCCTCCGCATTTGGTCAACGCTTCGTGAAGCCCTGTCGGAGTTCCACTGCCACCACCACCACACCGTCGTGTTGGTTCATATCTCATCTACCTCCTCTCCCTCACTTGCTGGATCAAGAAGGAGAGGACGCCACCGAGCCATACATGTGCTAAACTCGGAGGTACCGCACTTGCAGTACTTGGATCGGATTGGATCGCGACGTGAGTACGATTACGCCAACCATGATCTCTAGATCGTTAATGCTTTTGGTCTACAAGGGTATGTAGACACCAATCCCATCTCGTTGCTATACATCTCCTAGATTAGATCTTGGGTGTTCGTAGGATTTTTTTTGATTTTCATGCTTCGTTCCACATCAGTGGCATCATGAGCTAGGTCTATGCGTAGATGTATTTGCACGAGTAGAACACAAAGAAGTTGTGGGTGTTGATATTCAAATTGCTTACTTCCTTTGTATTATTTGGATTCGGCGGTATTGTGGGATGAAGCGGATCGGACCAACCTTAATTGTCCACACACAAGAGACCGGATCCACTGACTGACATGAAACTTGTATTGCATAAAAGTGGCTCTGCGGGTGTGTGTCTCTCCCACCTTAGTTCAATCCGATTTGACAATGATAGTCCTTATAGAAGGTTAAAAGGCAACTTGTATATCAATGTTGTGGCTTTGTGTAGATAAGAATGGTTCTTATAGTTTTTCCTAGCAGCCTCGTAAAAATTGCAAGAATAGAGTAGAGGGCATCTAACTTGTTTTTGCAGGGCATGTTGTGATGTGATATGGCCAAAATATGATGTGATATATGTTGATGTATGAGATGATCATGTTTTGTAATAGGTTCACGACTTGCATGTCGATGAGTATGATACGTATCCAACGTATCTATAATTTTTTTATTGTTCCATGTTGTTATATTATCATTCTTGGATGTTTTACAATCATTTTATAGCAACTTTATATCATTTTTGGGACTAAACTATTGACACGGTGCCCAGTGCCAGTTGCTATTTTTTGCTTCTTTTTTACATCGTAGAAAATCAAGACCAAATGGAGTCCAAACGCAGCGAAACTTTTCGGAGAATTTATCTGGACCAGAAGACACCTGATGGGCCAAAGAAGTACCAGAGGGGGGCTCCGACGGGAGGACAACCCACAAGGGCACACCCAGGTCGGTTGTGCCCACCTCGGTCGCCTCCCGCACCGCCTCTTTGCCTTATAAATCCCCAAATATTCGAGAAACCCTAGGGGAGTGGAAAAATCACAATTCCAGCCGCCACAAGTTCCAGCACCATGAGATCCAATCTAAACACCATCACGGAGGGGTTCATCATCCTCATTGGTGCCTCTCCGATGATGCGTGAGTAGTTTATCATAGACCTATGGGTCCGTAGGCAGTATCTAGATGGCTTCCTCTCTCTCTCTCTTGATTCTCAATACAATGGTCTCTTGGAGATCTATTTGATGTAACTCTTTTTGTGGTGTGTTCTTGGGATCCAATGTACTTTGAGTTTATGATCAGATCTACATCCATGAATATCATTTGAGTCTTCTTTTGATCTCTTACATGCATGATTATTTATAGACTTGTATTTCTTCTTTGAATCTTTGGTTTAGTTAGGCCAACTAGATCGATTTTTCTTGCCATGGGAAGAGGTTCTTTGTGATGGGTTCGATCATGCGGTGTTCTTTCCCAGTGACATAAGGGGCAGCAAGACACACATGTATTATTGCTATTAAGGATAGCAAGATGGGGGCTATTCCTACATGAATAGATCTCATCTACATCATGTCATCGTTCTTATTGCATTATTGTGTTTCTCCATGAACTTAATACACTAGATGCATGTTGGATAACAAACGATGTGTGGAGTAATAGTAGTAGAGGCAGGCAGGAGTCGGTCTACTAATCTTGGACATGATGCCTATATATTGATCATCGCTTGGATATCATCATAACTATTTGATTTTCTATCAATTGCCTAACATTAATTTGTTTACCCACCATATGCTATTTCTTGAGAGAAGCCAGTAGTGAAATCTACGGCCCCCGGGTCTATTCTTCATCATATTTGCATTCCGATCTATTATTTGCCTTTGAGATCTATTTTTATTTGCATTTTCAGATCTATTATTCTAAAAATCCAAAAAATACTTTCCTACACTTTTTATTTGCATCTTTTATTTCGCGCTTATTTGAGATCTATTTATCCAATCTATCCCAAATTTTATCCCGTCAACTTGACAATTTCTGGCGCCATTACACGAAAGAGGGATTGACAACCCCTCATACGCGTCGGGTTGCAAGTATTTGTTCTTTGTGTGCAGGTATTGTTTACATAGTGTTGCCGGGTTCTCCTACTGGATTGATACCTTGGTTTCATAACTAAGGGAAATACCTACCACAGATGTGCCGCATCATCCCTTCCACTTTAGGTAAATACCGACGTAGTTCAAGCGACATCAAAAGGAATTTCCGGCGCCGTTGCCGGGGAGACATCATCAACATATATCAGGTTCCTAATCACAAATCCCATCTCCTTGAAATTTACATAATTTGCCATTTTCCTCTCATTTTCATCTCCCCCACTTCACAAAAGTTTGTCATTTTATTCACCCCGTTTTTTGTTCGCCGTTTTCTCGTAAGATCTCTTATTTGCTTGAACTTGTCATCTTGAGTGATTTTGGTATGGAAGAAATAGATGATGGCCTAACTCCAAAAATTTGATGATCTGGCAATCTGGATGCTAAAACTTTTGTTTTGGGGCAAGGGGATGTTGTGGGAAAAGAACATATCCAAGAATTTTCAATTGTGTTGGAAATTTAACTCATGATGATGCTCCTATACTTAAAAGAACTAAATCTTATGCGGAAGCTATTTCAGCACTAGTTCAGAAACTTGAAAATAGATTTATCAGTACCCATCCTACTTTGCAAAGATTGTTTTATGAGCAACCCGTTCTTTAGGATCCTAAAGGTAAAAAGTTAGTTACCCTTGTTCTTATGAATGAATTTGATTACATAATACGGGAAGCTAGGGATTTTTTTATTTTTATGGTATGAGCCATGAAAAACGGTGATAAATGAGATCCTTTATAATAGTGATTATATGCTTAGACATTTTCTTGGAAATAATCAAATTTTTTATGAGAACCTTAAAAAAGAAATCCCCATTTTAGATATAATCCAACAAGTTTTTAATGATGTTAATCAACAATATTCTTGGATTGTGGCTGGAAATCAAAGGGGATACATAGATGGGCAACTTGATAATGCTAATTTTCTATGGATAATGAGTTTCAAGTTATTTTTGCAAAACCTCCTCATAAGAACACATCTATGGAAAATAAGAAGAAAGATGACAATACTTGAATCTATGTATTATGCCTAGCTAGGGGCATAAAACGACAACGCTTGTTGGGAGGCAACCAATGAATAAATTCTATTTTTTTCCTTTTTATTTTTGTTGTGTGCTTGCACAATTAATCTACTGTTATGACTATGTTTTTATGTTTTAATAGTGTTTGTGCAAAGTAAAGCCTTTGGGATTATGTTTGGTGATAGTTGATTTGATCTTGTTGGAAAACAGAAACTTATGCGTCCAATAAAATAATTTTCATAAACCACAGGAGTGATGAAAGTTTCTGAATTTTTTACACAAGATTTATATTCAAATTTTCTAAATCTTCCTAATTTTTCAGAATTTTTGGAGTGGCAGAAGTATACAAAGTCTTCAGATTGCTACAGACTGTTCTGTTTTTGACAGATTCTGTTTTCTTTGCATTGTGTGCTTATTTTGATGAATCTATGGATTGTATTTAGGGGTATAAGCCATGGTAAAGTTAGAATAAAGTAGATATAATGAAAAATTAAAATATGAATGGGTTTGCAATAGTACTTAGAGTGGTGATTTGCTTTGTTATACTAACGGATCTCACGAAGGTTTTGATAAGTTTTGTGTGATTGAAGTTTTCAAGTTTTGGGTGAGATCATGATGGATGAAGGAATAAGGAGTGAAAAAAGCCTAAGCTTGGGGATGCCCCAATGGAACCCCAAGTTATTATTCAAAGAGAACCAAGCAACTAAGTTTGGGGATGCCCCGGAAGGCATCCCCACTTTCTTCTAACGACCATTGGTATTTTACTTGGAGATATATTTTTATTCGTCAGATATCATGAGTTTTGCTTGGAGCGTCTTGTATTATATGAGTCTGATAACCCACAAGTATAGGGGATCACAATATTTTTCGAGGGTAGAGTATTCAACCCAAATTTATAGATTCGACACAAGGGGAGCCAAAGAATATTTGAAGGTATTAGCAGCTGACTTGTTAATTCAAGCACACTTGGAGATTAATTATCTGCAGCAAAGTGATCAGTAGCAAAGTAGTTTGATAGTTTTGATAGTAGTGACAGCAGCAATAGTAACAATAACAGTGATAGCAGTAACTTTGTAGCAAGTGTAACAGTGATGATAGCAGTAGTAACTTGGCAGAAACTATATAGGATAAATTCATAGGCATTGGATCGGTGACTTGTTGGATGATATTTATCATGTGACAGTTATAACCTAGGGCAATACGGCACTAGCTCCAGTTCATCGATATAATGTAGGCATGTATTCCGTAAATAGTCATACATGCTTTATTAAAAGAACTTGCATGACATCTTTTGTCCTACCCTCCCATGGCAGCGGGGTCCATATTGGAAACTAAGGGATATTAAGGCCTCCTTTTGATAGAGAACCGGAACAAAGGATTAACACATAGTGAATCCATGAACTCCTCAAACTACGGTCATCACCGGGAGTGAGCCCGGTTGTTGTCACTTCGGGGTTGCCGGATCATAACATGTGGTAGGTGACTATAACTTGCAAGATCGGATCTAAAACATGGATATAATGATGATAAATAAACGGTTCAGATCTGAAATCATGGCACCCGGGCCCAAAGTGACAAGCATTAAGCATGGCAAAGTCATAGCAACATCAATCTAAGAACATAGTGGATACTAGGGATCAAGCCCTAACAAAACTAACTCGATTACATGATGAATCTCATCCAACTCCTCATCGACCAGCGAGCCTATGAAGGAATTACTCACTCCCGGTGGGGAGCATCATGGAATTGGCGATGGAGAAGGGTTGGTGATGACAAAGAACAGAGATCCCCCTCTCCGGAGCCCCAAACGGACTCCAGATTTGCCCTCGTGAGGAAGAACAGGGCTTGGCGGCGGCTCCATCTCGTGGATCGCGATAATTCTTTCTCCTTGATATTTTTCTCTGAAAATAGGAATTTATAGTGTCAAGGTTGAGGTTTGCGGGGCCACCAGGTGGGTACACCCACCTGGACACGCTAGGAGAGGGGGCGCGCCCTGGTGGGTTGTGCCCACCAGGGGCCCCTATCCGGTAGGTCTTGGCTCCAGAAATTCTTATATATTATATAAAAAATCCTCATCAAGTTTCGGTCCATTACAAGAACTTTTATTTCTGCACAAAAACAACACGTGGTAGTTCTGCTGAAAACAGCATCAATCCGGGGTTAGTTTCATTCAAATCATGCAAATTAGAGTCCAAAACAAGAGGAAAAGCGTGAGAAAAAGTAGATACGTTGGAGACGTATCAACTCCCCCAAGCTTAAACATTTGCTTGTCCTCAAGCAATTCAGTTGATAAACTGAAAGTGAGAAAGAAAAACTTTTATGAACTCTTTTGCTCTTGTTTGCATAAATAAGCTTAAAAAACACCCATGTTTTCAGCCAGCATTATAACTAACCATGTCGACAATAACTCTTAAAGATTATAATGACTCATATCAATGACATAATCAGCTAGCGAGCAATAATAAGATATCTCAAACGGCAACACGTTGTCAAAACAACCATGATATAATATGACAATAGTGGTATCTCGCTAGCCCTTTCTGAGACCGCAAAACATAAATGCAGAGCACCTCCAAAGTTCAAGCAGTGACTAAACATTGTAGTTCATGGTAGAAAAGATCCAGTCATGATGCACCCAACATTAGCTACACACAATGCATAAATCATGACAACTGTGCTCTACTCAGTTTCTGGCGCTTGTTTTAGAAAGTGATGACACAATATAAAAGTAAATAGATAGTCCCTTCATAGAGGGAAGCAGTGATTTGCAAAGGTGCCAGAGCTCAATTTTTAAAACAGGGATAAATGATATTTTGAGACATGCACCCATCTCATTTACTTCATGACCATCAATTATCAATATCTCCCATGCTAAACAGGCTAGTGGCGATTCCCAAGCGGTAAAAGTAAAGGCTTTGACTCCATTGGGAGTTTTTGTTTGATTATTCGAGCGATTAACCCTTTTTGTATTTTGCAGTTTGGAACTGGGCATCCCTAATACCGCCATTTTCTCGTGCGATGGCGAGTGAATAAACACTCGACCTAAGAATAACCCGCTTAGCATGGAATATACCCACCATGTAGCGACCAAACCTCAGACGGTCCAATCTCTGTGCTCCAGTGTCATCCCTGGATTAGTAATGCTGACACCGCACAGTACTTGAAGGATTTATAACAGAATAGCATTCACACACTTATTACAACGAGTGTCTCAAAAGAGAACTTATTACAATTAATATGGCTTAAGGCCATCTAATAACGATAGCAACGGAAGGCTTGGAAGATAAGTGAGTCCATCAACTCCAACGGCATCACTGAGTATAGAACCACGACCTAAAAGGCTCCTTACTCGTCGTCTGAAAAGTCTGCAACATGAACGTTGCAGCCCGAAACGGGTCAGCACATGGAATATGCTGGCAAAGTAACACATAGAGAGCAATGAAAGAATAAGGCTATACTACATGCATATTTGGCTGGTGGAAAGCTCTATGGTTACAGTTTTGCGTAAAGTCAATTTTTCCCTACTACAAAGGAATAAATTTTATTTAACTATCATGGTAGTTGTTAAACATTGAGAGTGTAGACACCCTCTCAATCCCAATTAAGCATCATCATTAAAACCCAACAAAATTAATTAGAGTAACATGATGAGATTCACATGGTAATCCAAGTACTAGATACTCAAATTTTCCATAATCGGGGACACGACTAACCATGATTAGTTTATACTCTGTAGAGGTTTGCGCACTTTTCCCCACAAGACTCGATCTCCTCCGTTGGGATTCTCGCACTACATGGTGTTTGAGAAACGGATGACCGAGACATAGTCTTTCAGAATTGCTTGCACCTTACGAACGGGTAGACCGTACCAACATGCATCCCCTACATCTGCTAGTCTACCACTGTAAGAGTTCGCACGACTTAGTCAATTATGCTAGAGCCCATAGTAGCTTGTGGCTGCACATGGAAGTTTCTAGTATGAATAATCTCATGATCCCTTTGAGCCTGGGTGGTGGTCCAAAAGAAAAATAGGCAATCGCTGGAATACCCAGGTGCCTCAATCCACCCAGATGTGTGTTTAAGTTGCCACCTTAGATAAACCATTAATTTAACAATCTCACATAGGTCATGGATACACTCACCCAATCCACGTCTACTAGCATAGCATGGCAATAAGCAAATGTAGAAATAACTCCCAAAGGTTTGAGGATTGATCTAATGCAATAAAAACTGGGTAGTAGGACGTATGATCAAAGTGTTACTTGCCTTGCTGATGATCCGCAAAACCTAGCGATTCGAAGTAGCAAGCGGCGCACTCCGGGTACTCTATCGCAAACAAACAAGCATACAGTAAGTACTCATCGAATGCATGGGTAAAACTCAAATAAGAGATCTAACCAGAAAGTTCAACTTAAGAACTCCGGTTTGCAAAAAGAATCAAATCGAACGAAGCAACGAAAAACAAGCGGCAAAAGAAACAAGCTTCGTTTACTAATCTGGATCTAGGTCAAATTTTACAGAGGCAAAAACTTGTTTGAGTTGGTTAAACGGAAAGAGGGTTTCGAGACGAAACTCCAGGCGCTTGAATCGCCCGATTCCGACAAATGAGCGAAAAGTTATACTAGAACGAAAATCGGATCAGAAATCGCGATTAGAAAAATCGCGGAAAAAATCCGAGAAAAAGAAAAACGACAAACAGATTAACGAACGAACGTTCGTTATTTGGATCTAAACGATGAACGCGCTCGTTAAAACGAACGAACGAGCGAACGCTCGCTAGTTAACCTAAACCGAAAAAACCGATATAATAAAAAACGGATCTAAAAAATCCGACAAAAAACCGGCGAAAAAACCGAATGGTTTTTCTAAAAAAACCGGTGGCGGGGTCAACCTCGGCGGGCAGGTCCGGCTCCGGCGGCTGCGGCGCGGGGTGGGGGCGGCGGGCGGCGGCGGCGGCTTGGGGCCCGGCTAGGGTTTCCTGGGGCGGCGGCTTGGGCTAAAGCGGCCCGGGGTGGTTCTTTTTTTAATAATTACGCACAGAAAAACAAACAAAAGAAATACTAAACATACTCCAAAAATGCCGAAATAAATTTTCCCCGTCTTCTAAAATCAAGTCGCACAGGATGAACATTTATTTGGAGCCTAAATGCAATTTTGAAAAACGCACATTTTTCCTAAATTCAAATAAAATAGCAAATAAAACCAAAATAAAATCTTATTTGATTTTATTATTAAATCCTCAATATTTCTTTATTTTTGGGAAAGTCATTTTATTCCCTCTCTCATATTTTTATGATAGAAATAAATGAAGATAAAATATATAAAATCAAATGATCCTATTTTCAAAATTTGAGAAAACTCAAATATGAAAATAACGAAATCCCCAACTCTCTTCGAGGGTCCTTGAGTTGCGTAGAATTTCTAGGATCAACCAAAATGCAATAAAATATGATATGCAATGATGATCTAATGTATAACATTCCAAATTGAAAATTTGGGATGTTACACACCACCTCCTGTCGTTCCATGAACGATCCAGGCACATAAAAGGAATAATTTTTAGAAGTTTTTAGAGGTGGCACATGCAAATTTACTTAGGATGGCAGGGTAATAGCGTATATAGGTAGGTATGGTGGGGTCATCTGGAAATAACTTTGGGTTCAAGGTTTTTGATGTACAAGCAGAATCCCCACTTAGTACAGGCGAAGGCTAGCAATTTTGATTGAGAAGCGGCCAGCTAGAGAGCAACAACAATCATAACCCAGGCATTATGCATAAGTAACATTGGACACTAGCATGAGTAGGATATGAACACCATGAACATAAATATCACAGAGGCTATATTGGTTTTAATTCAACTACATGCATGAACATGTACCAAGTCAAGCCACTTGAACATTCGAAGGAGGATACCATATCATCATACTACATCACAATCATTTTAACGCTATGTTGATATCCAAGATAAATCATTATCAACTCCCGGCTACTTATGCATGGAGTGAGAAACTATAATCTCTAATTGTCTTTGCAAACATGTTTAATCATAATGGGTTGAATCATGGATGCTAGGTTAAACATATTTACACAAACATAACAAGTTGAGTTCATACCAGTTTCTCTCTGCCACGGCCAGTTCATCAAATGTCGTCATTATTGCCTTTCACTTGCACGACCGAATGATATGAAAATAATAATAGTGTAAGAGTGCCATGGACTAAGCTGGAATCTGCAAACATTTTATTCAACAGGAGAAGACAAGCTAAAATGTGCTCTTTATTAGTTCAACAATTATTCATATGAGAGCCACTCAACATTTTCATCGTGGTCTTCTCCTCGGTACAAATCAAATAAAAGAAAAGAAATTCAGAGGAACACACTGAAATATTTTTGGAGTTTTTGGTTTTCTTTAGCAAGCAAATAAAGCAAAAACAAGAAAAACTATGTACACAGGAAAGCTCCCAACAAGCAAAAAGAAGAACAAGGAAATCTTTTTGGGTTTTCTCTTTTTAATACTACAGCAAGCATGCAATAGAAAGTAAATTACTGAAACTATTTTTTTGTTTTTCTAAAGTTTTTTTTTCAAACACAAAAGAAGAAAGCAAGATAATAAATCTAAGCATGGATGATACAATGAAAAAGTGTGAACACCGACAAATAGAATAAGTGGACATGAATGTAAAGTCGGTGGAAGCACGTACTCCCCCAAGCTTAGGCTTTTGGCCTAACTTGGTAGTCGATCAGTAGCATGGAGGGTAGTAGTCGGCATGTTAGCTCAGAAAGGCTCTCGGTGCGGATGCCTCAGCACATCGTGCCGCCACCAGTGCTGCGTTATGAGCTCAGGCCTCGCTCTCAAGAAAAAAGATCTTCCCTTATTGTCATAGTCAAAAAGAGCAGGCGCAGGCAAATATGTGTCCACAACAGATGTTTGGTTAAACAAAAGATTATAGGTGAAGTAATCAACCTTTCCCTTGAGAATCTTATGCTCCTTTAAGGTGTCAAAATCTAAATACTACGTGGGTAGAATAGGATCAAAGGGCAGAGGTGAAGCACCCAGCCCTCGTGCTAAACGCGTGGCATAAATTCCACCATAGAACCAGCCGTTGTTAGCGTTGTGTTGAAGTCTACGTGCAACTATGGCTGCAAGGTTATAATCCCTTTCACCAGTGAGAGCACCGTGAATGAGGCTCAAGTCTGTCGCACAAAGTATGCTACAGTCTTGCTTGCCTACTATGCATTTCCCGTTAAATAATGCAAAATAATGAATTGCGGGAAAGTGAATGCTCTTTATTCTTCCTTGTCTTACTCCCCTATTTTCACCGTAACAAAGGCTAGTCAAGAAAGACTCAAATTCAGCCGTTGATGGCTTATCAAGCAAACCCCAAAATGGAAGTTTGCAATGGTAAGCAAAATTCTAGAGTGGAATAGTAAATGGATTATCATAAAGCACAAACGACACCCTAGACTCACGTGGAAAATATTTAAATCCTTTGACAAATGATTCAGTGAGAAGTTGGTGCTGTTCACACTTATCTGAGAGGTAGGGACCAAGATCGGCATTGTGAACATATTGCTCAAGTTCCTCCTTAATGCCCACTCACATCATATACTCATCGCAAGGCCATAAGCATGTTTTGGTAGCAGCACTTTGTGTGGAACTTTCACTTGGTTCAACATAAGAACGGCGAGCAAAACTATCACTAGAAGATGCCCCCGAGGATCATCTCCTCGAAGAACTCCTTCCAAATGGGTTCATCATGTCCGCGTACAATTTTATGAAAATAAAAAATTTTGGGGTGACAAAAATTTATCAACAAAAATTATAAGATTGATAGCAACTACTCATAGAGATACATAGTAGCCATAACAAGCATTCAAACTACTTAGAACACTAAGAATTCAACATGCAAGCACATCTATAGCAGCACCAAGAGTAGCTAATTATTCAAAGTATAAACCACTAAAACAAAAACTAATTGGACAAACAGTGGAGTCACATACCAAGCAACAATCCCCCGAAACAGTTTCGAAAACGGAGCTTCGAGCAAAGAGATTGAAATCTGCGGGTTTGGGCTCAAGAACACGGGAGAGAGAGCAATGGAGATTTTTTTCTGGAGGTAAGTGATGATGTGGGATGAAGAGGTAAGTGAGTGGGCCCACGTGGGGACCACAACCCACCAGGGCGTGCTTGGGGGTCTTGGAGCGCCCAGGTGGGTTGTGCCTAGCTGGTGTACCTCTCTCTGATGTTATTTGCACCAAAAATTCTTAAATATTCAGAAACAAATCGTGTAATATTTTTAGGGCATTCTGAGAACTTTTATTTTTGGGTCTTTTTTATTGCACGGGAAATTCAGAAAAGAGACAAAACATGGCATTTTATTTCATTTAACAAATAAAAATAGAGGATAAAAAGTAGGGACAAAAAGTAGTGCTTACTAAATTCATCAACTTCATACCGTTCAAAAATGATCCATTAATAAGGTTGATCAAGTCTTATTAACAACCACTTTCGATTAGCATGAAACCGAAGAACTTCGTAAATCACTAACTTACCTCAATGGCGTTATGCATTTCCCCAATAATAAGCATTTCATATTTATTTTTGACAGTAGGTAGAGGTATTTGAAAAATTCCAATAGTGATTGTCAGAGATTTTTCAATAACATTAATACCATTCACTTGGAATTGTTTCTTCGAAAAGTGCATCGTATGCTCATTACCATTGATATGAAAAGTGACCTTGCTTTTAGTGCAATCAATAACAGCCCCTACAGTATTCAAGAAGGGTCTACCAAGGATAATTGACGTGTTGTCGTCCTCGGGAATCTCAAGTATAACAAAGTCAGTCAAAATAGTAACATTAGCAACAACAACAGGGATATCCTCACAGATATCGATGGGTATGGCAGTTGATTTGTCAGCCATTTGCAAAGATATTTCAGTGGGTGTGAGTTTATTCAAGTCAAGTCTTTTATATAAAGAGACGGGCATAACACTAACACCAGCTCCTAAATCACACAAAGCAGTTTTCACATAATTCTTTTTGATAGAGCAAGGTATAGTTGGTATTCCCGGATCTCCAGGTTTTCAGGTACTCCATCTTTAAAAGTGTAATTAGCAAGCATAGTGGAGATTTCAGCTTCTAGTATTTTTCTCTTATTTGTGGTGATGTCTTTCATATACTTTGCATCTGGAGGCATTTTCAAGATATCAGTCAAGCGAGTACGCAAATAGACTGGCCTTAGCATTTCAGCAAAGCGTTCAAATTCTTCAACATCATTCTTTTTAGTTGACTTGGGTGGAAAAGGCATAGATTTTTGAACCCACGGTTCTCTTTCTTTACCGTATTTTCTAGCAACAAAGTCTCTTTTGTCGTATCTTTTATTTTTAGTTTGTGGGTTATCAAGATCAAGAGCTGGTTCTATCTCAACATCATTGTCTGGTTCTTTATCATTGGTTGGTTGAGAGTCTTCATGAACCTCATCATTATCTTTTTATTATCACTAGGTGAGTGTTCATTATCATAATGGGTTTGAGCATCTGAGATAGAAGTTTCATTATCCTTATCAAGAGGTTTCTCTATTTCAGGTTCACTAGGAGCATGCATAGTCCTATCATTTTTCTTTTTCTTTTTCTTTCTACAAGGACTAGGTGCACTAGTGTTAGCTCTTTGTGAATCTTTTTCAATTCTTTTTGGGTGTCCCTCAGGATAAAGTGGTTTCTGAGTCATTTTACCTCCTCTAGTTGAACTCTAACAACAAAGTCATGCATATTATTATTCATTTCATCAAGCAATTCTGTTTGAGATTTAGCAACTTGTTCCAATTGAGTTTGAAGCATAGAAGTATGCTTTCCAACACCTCTAACATCATTTGATATTCTAAATAACAAGTCACTCAAGCGAGCAATGATATCAGAATTGTATTTCAATTGTTTCATAACACTTGCATTGAAGTAATCTTGTTTTCTAATATAGTTTTCACACTCATAAAGGCATTGACTATGATGCAAATTGTGAGGATTATCATTATCATTGAACTTCATAAGAGAATTTACCTCTACTACCTTAAGCAGTGGTGGTGTATTAAGCCCATGTATTTCTTCAATAGGAGGTAAATTTTTAACATCCTCGGCTTTAATACCTTTTTCCTTTATAGATTTCTTTGCCTCTTGCATATCTTCGGAGTGGGTTTTGGCGGTGGTTCGGGAATAGTCCAATCATCAAATAACTGGCAAAGACTCCCCCAATCTTGTGGGAGACTCTCTTCTTTAGTCTGCACAAAATTAAATATTTCCTGTAAGGCAGCTTGTTTCTTATGAGCAGGAAAATATTTTTTAGAGAAGTAGTAAATCATATCCTGGGGACTACGCACACAACCAGGAGCAAGAGTATTGTACCAAGCTTTAGCATCACCCTTTAATGAGAAAGGAAATAATTTGAGAATAAACTAGTGGCGAGTTTTCTCATCATGAGTAAAAAGGGTGCTTATGTCATTCAACTTAATTAGTAAGATGTGCAACAACGGTTTCAGTTTCATAACCATGGAATGGATCAGATTCAACCAAAGTAATCAACTCTGGGTCGACAGGGAATTCACAATCCTTATCATCAATAAAGATAGGTGAAGTAGCAAACTTAGGATCACCACTTCATTCTAGCATTCAGAGATTTTTTCCTTATACTTGTGTAGTAATTTCTCTAGATCATCTCTATCATTATAAGAAAGAATATCTCTAGTTGCTTCTTCACTCATAACAGAACCTTCCGGTACCTTAGGCAATTCATATCTAGGAAGGCTAGTTCTAGCAAGTGTTTCAGGAGATTCAGTTTCAAGCTCATCATCAGATTCAACAACATCATGTTGTATTACTCTAGCAATTTGTTCATCAAGAAATTCACCAAGTGGCACATCATCATTATGAAGCAAGGTACTAGCATCATCATAAGCATCATTCATAGTAGAATTAGCATCATCAATAACTTGTGACATATTAGAATTAATAGCATGTGGTGGTGTTGCAAGTTTATTCATAACAGAAAGTGAATCTAAAGCAGAACTGGATGGTAGTTCATTACCTCCCCTCATCCTTGAGGTAATATCTTAGTCTTAGGATCCTTCAGATTCTTCATAGTGACAATATGATAATAATCCCAAGTGACTCAACAAATATAGCTATGCTCCCCGGCAACAACACTAGAAAAAGTCTTGATAACCCACAAGTATAGGGGATCGCAATAGTTTTTGAGGGTAGAGTATTCAACCCAAATTTATAGATTCGACACAAGGGGATCGCAGCTGAGTTGTCAATTCAACCACACTTGGATATTAATTATCTGCAGCAAAGTGATCAGTAGCAAAGTAGTTTGATAGTTTTGATAATAGTGATAGCAGCAATAGTAACAGTAACAGTGATAGCAGTAACTTTGTAGCAAGTGTAACAGTGATGATAGCAGTAGTAATTTGGCAGAAACTATATAGGATAAATTCGTAGGCATTGGATCGGTGACTTGTTGGATGATATTTATCATGTGACAGTTATAACCTAGGGCGATACGGCACTAGCTCCAGTTCATCGATATAATGTAGGCATGTATTCCGTAAATAGTCATACATGCTTTATTAAAAGAACTTGCATGACATCTTTTGTCCTACCCTCCCGTGGCAGCGGGGTCCATATTGGAAACTAAGGGATATTAAGGCCTCCTTTTGATAGAGAACCGGAACAAAGCATTAACACATAGTGAATCCATGAACTCCTCAAACTACGGTCATCACCGGGAGTGAGCCCGGTTGTTGTCACTTCAGGGTTGCCGGATCATAACACGTAGTAGGTGACTATAACTTGCAAGATCGAATCTAAAACATGGATATAATGATGATAACATAAACGGTTCAGATCTGAAATCATGGCACCCGGGCCCAAAGTGACAAGCATTAAGCATGGCAAAGTCATAACAACATCAATCTAAGAACATAGTGGATACTAGGGATCAAGCCCTAACAAAACTAACTCGATTACATGATGAATCTCATCCAACTCCTCACTTAGAGATTAATTAGTTAGTGAATCCATGAACTCCTCAAACTATGGTCATCACCGGGAGTGGCCCTGGTTGTTGTCACTCCGGGGTTGCCGGATCATAACACATAGTAGGTGACTCTAACTTGCAAGATCAGATCTAAAACATGGATATAATGATGATAACATAAATGGTTCAGATCCGAAATCATGGCACCTGGGCCCAAAGTGACAAGTGAGGGAGTCCTGGATTAGGGGGTCTCCGGACAGCCGGACTATATCCTTTGACCGGACTGTTGGACTATGAAGATATAAGATTGAAGACTTCATCTCGTATCCGGATGGGACTCTACTTGGCGTGGAAGGCAAGCTAGGAAGTACGGATATGGATATCTCCTCCTTTGTAACCGACCTTGTGTAACCCTAACCCCTTCCGGTGTCTATATAAACCAGAGGGTTTTAGTCCGTAGGACAAGATACAATCATACCATAGGCTAGCTTCTAGGGTTTAGCCTCTCCGATCTTGTGGTAGATCAACTCTTGTAATACTCGTATCATCAAGAATAAATCAAGCAGGACGTAGGGTTTTACCTCCATAAAGAGGGCCCGAACCTGGGTAAAACATCGTGTCCCCTTCCTCCTGTTACCATCCGCCTTAGACGCATAGTTCGGGACACCCTACCCGAGATCCAATGGTTTTGACACCGACATTGGTGCTTTTATTGAGAGTTCCTCTGTGTCATCGCCGTTAGGCTTGATGGCTCCTACTATCATCAATAGCGATGCAGTCCAGGGTGAGACTTTTCTCCCCGGATAGATCTTTGTGTTCGGCGACTTCGCACTGCGGGCCAACTCGCTTGGCCATCTGGAGCAGATCGAAAGCTACGCCCCTGGCCACCAGGTCAGGTTTGGAAGCTTAAACTACACGGCCGATATCCGCGGAGACTTGATCTTCGACGGATTCGAGCCCCTGCCTGGTGCGCCAAGCGGTCACGATGAGTGCGATTTAACTCTACCATCGGACAGTGTTCAAGAAATCGCACCGGCAGCCGCTCCGACCCTCAATTCGGAGCCAGTTGCGCCATCCATGGACGGATGGATAGACCCCGCCACGGAGGCTGTCCCCTCTGTGGCGATCGAGCCGAATATTGACCTTACCCTTTACGAGAGCTGTCGATGTCAAAACTGGCGGATCTCGGGTAGGAGGTCCCGAACTCTGCGTCTTAGGCGGATGGTAATAGGAGGCAGGGGACATGATGTTTTACCCTGGTTCGGGCCCTCTTGATGGAGGTAAAACCCTACGTCCTTCTTGATTTATTCTTGATAATATGAGTATTACAAGAGTTGATCTACCATGAGATCGGAGAGGCTAAACCCTAGAAGCTAGCCTATGGTATGATTGTATGTTGTCCTACGGACTAAAACCCTCCGGTTTATATAGACACCGGAGGGGGCTAGGGTTACACAAGGTCGGTTACAAAGGAGGAGATATACATATCCATATTGCCTAGCTTGCCTGCCACGCCAAGTAGAGTCCCATCCGAACACGAGACGAAGTCTTCAATCCTGTATCTTCATAGTCCAATAATCCAGCCAAAGGATATAATCCGGCTATCCAGATACCCCCTAATCCAGGACTCCCTCAGTAGCCCTGAACCAGGCTTCAATGACGATGAATCTGGCGCGCAGTGTTGTCTTCGGCATTGCAAGGCGGGTTCTTCTCCTTCTTCCGAATGTTTGTAAAGTAGTGTCCGGTCCCATAAATGTTTGGACCTCTTGGCTTCCGTGCCCAATAAGGGATATCTCCCATGCGTCAAATGAATACGAGGCGCCAGGGCGATTTTACATTCACCCCCCAGCCAGATAAATAAATTGTCTATTAAAGGGTTGGGGATCCTTAGATCCAATCCATACCATCCTCCCCCAACAAGAATCCGTCAGAGTGCATTTTGGAAAGATCCATTCCAGCATGGCCGACCTCCGCAGCTCCTCCTCGCGCCCCCGTAGCCCTAAGCCCGGCGATTGGGAGAGGTGTTCAGTCCCTCGCAGTCGATTAGTCAAACTGCAGACTAAGGGATTTCTCCCTCCGGCGTATATGGTGCCCGTTCGAGCTGGTCTTGCCACCTACAATGGCGGGGAGCAGGCGGAGAGCTTTCCCTGTCCCTCTATGGGGGAACAGGTATGCCTTGTTCCCTATTTATTAAGGGGACTCGGATTTCCAATTCATCCATTCCTCCGCGGGCTCCTGGAGTTCTACGGCCTCTAATTACACAATTTCACCCCTGCCTCCATCCTCATATCGCCGGCTATGTTGCTCTCTGGGAGTTGTTCCTGGGCTGCGAGGCTCACTTTAAACTGTGGAAAAGGCTATTTTGCCTCGTCCCTCGCACACAGAGGGGGTCACTTTATCAAGTGGGCGGAGCCGAAATATGGCGCATCGCCGATACCGAATACCTGTCCGGTACCCCGAAGAAGTCGTCCGAAGAGTGGCCCTCAGAATGGTTTTATATGGAGGACGTTCCCCTTTCGGACCCTGTTCGGCGGGGTCTTCCTGAGTTCAACAATGCTCCTCTGAAGAAACGCCGAAGTTGGCACCCACGGAGCCCCCAGGCGGAAGACAATGGAGAAGTCCTCTATCTGATGAACCGGATTAAAGCACTGGCTCGATCAGGATTGACAATAACCGAAGTTATGTCGATTTTCATAATGTGGGGAGTGCAACCACTTCAATATCGTGGGCACCCCTTGTGGTGTTTTAACGGGGCGGATGACGCCACCCGCTGCGGGCGTAAGGGTCCGGACAATGCTGCTGCTTTAGCGAAAATTCTGTCCAAATTGTTCAAGGATGAGGAAGAGGAGTTCACCTGCATCAAGCCACGGGATGGATTCTCCTTGTACAATCCTCCAAGCTGGGTAAGCTATATCTCCCTACTCCCATTTTTCCCGCATTATTTGTCGTAAGTATTCACCTCGCCACTTTGTGGAAGGAACTGCGAAAAGCCATAAAGGAGGTCAGCAGCCCTTCTCCACAACCAGAGGACCCTGACTGGGCCCTCGACTCCGGACTTGAAGAACATTCGGTTATATTCGTGGAGCTGGTAGACCGGCAGTTCTATCAGTTAAGCTGTGATGATGCCATGGTGGCCATTGCGGCCGACTATCCCGGACTGCTCCCTGCATCGCACGTAGGAAAAACCAAAAATCCCAACTCCAAAAACTAGGATCCCTTTTTAGACACTTCACCCACCATATACACTTGGTATTTTTACAGGGAAGGCATTCGGGACGCCCTGCCGAACCCGCAGCAACGCGCCAACAAGAGGCACCAAGGCCGGGTAGGCCAAAAAGGAAGGCGGTCAGGACAGAGACGCCGACGCAAAGGTATGACAAAAACCCTGCTCCATGGTTGTCGTCTTTCTCGAAATACAATGACGCCCGTGTTTCTTTAACAGAAAAAACACTCGCCAGAATATGTCCGGCGATGTTACTAATCACGCTTCCACCAGTCGGGCGCCAGGACCGGACATAGAGGCGGAAGCCGATATGGGGCGGGCGCCGGATAATCCCCCTACAGAGGATGCAGATAGATTATCTGCTACAAACTCAGAAGTGGAAAGCACCATGAATCATAGGCGCCACCGGGCCATACTCCGTGATGCTTGTTTCTCACCAGAGGCATTTGATGCCTTCAATCCTGGAGAGGCCTATCTCCGAGCTGCTCAAGATGGTCTAGCCAGAGCCATGGATCAGTATGTAAAGGATGTACGGGTAAGTAAATCTGACGATTTATATGCATCAGTAGCCCCTGAGACTTGAAACAGTTAGCAGAACTGATTTAAGGATCATCTTTATTTTGCAGGTTCTTACAGAGAAGAATACTAGGCTGTCACAGGAGCTAGAGGAATGCAAGACCCAACTGCGGGCCGCTGTTGCCGCATTGCAGGAACCGAAAAAGTCACCCGCTGGTAACATTTACATGGTTGCCATATAGTGTGCGGCGTGGCTGCAGATCTAACAATAGATGTTGCAGATGAATCTGGAGAAAATCCGGAGGACCAACATGTTATGCGACAGCTAGAGGCTGGCAAACGCGTGCTGACTGAGGTTAGGCGGGAGAAAAACAATCTCCAAGACACCAATATCAAGCTGAGCGTGGAACTAAAAGACGTTCGAGCCCAGCTTGCAGACTCCAAGAAGGAGAATAAGCGGCTTCGGCGCGGCATTTTCAGTAAGTGCTTGAACGAATACTTTTAAAGGAGTTCGGCGAAGAAGCCGACTAACAGCGTTATGTCTGAAGGTATGCTGACGGGTCGTCCCGCGGAGGAAATGCCCGGGTCTGTGGGTGATGCAAGGTGTTGCCTAGGCCTTGTGGCCGTCCGTCTCCCTGCCATAGGGCATTGCAGAGCTTGCGGAGAAGCTCAAGGGAGCATGGTGGCGCTTCCGATTATGGAAGATATCAGCTTGCCGACAGGGTGCCAGAGAAGCCTGGGCCATGGTGAAGACGCGGTACACCAAGGCAGACCCAAATCACATGGTCAAGGTCGGACTTGTGGGGCCCGACGGAAAAGAGATCCCCGTTAGCTTAGTTTATGGGCAAGTAGAATTAGCCGCAAAGTATTCCCAACAGGATTGTAAGCTAGACTGCCTGTTGGATGGTATAGAAGAGGAATTTAGTCAGTCTGCATGACTATGTAATGAAAGTGACATGTATAATGCCTTCTAGCCGGATTGTAGATCATTTGTCTTGGCGGACCTTTTCGCTTCAACCTCGGGACCTGATAGTCCGGAGTGTATCCAAATACCTGCTCAGTTATATAAGAACCGGGGTATGCGTGGAGACCAGGCGTAGATGTCATTAGTGCTTGAACAGACAAGTGCCCAACTAGTTATGTTATATTACATGGGTAGTAAGAAACATCTTCCAGGGAGAATAGTTCCATTAAGGGCTCCTTTCCCTAGGTAAGCATGCCCTAAAGTGCATGTCCGGACTGCGATATGAAATGCAGGAAAAACATCTGGGGGCAGATATGGACAATAAAAAAAATCATCTTTTGTTCACCGAACGAATATTCCCTTAAGAACGCTAGCTTTCGGCTTCACCCAGTTTGAGGTACACATCCGGCTGACCCGGCAGTAACAATCACAGAGGTGCTCCCCTTATGCCCTAGCCGAATTAATGGGAACGTAGGGCATAAATACAAGAGCCAGGCAACCCAGCTTGGCCAAAACTTAAGTCATATCGATGCATATATTGGCGAAAAAGGTACATGCAGAAGCATGACACATGTGCGGGGCCTGAGGCCCAGATAAATAATTAAGCTTCTGTGAAAGAAGCCCCCACGTATGATGAGCGCGGCTAGCGCATCTATAATGTGCAAGTGAGGCACAAGTTGGCCCTTGAAGGCCTAGAGAAAGAATAAAAGAAAGGAAGAAATAAAAAAAGACAGATAATGTAAAAAATGGACAAAGGGAGGGGACGAACATAGAGTCCGGCGCTAGGCATAGAATCTTCGGAGCCTGGCCGCGTTCCATGGGTTCGGCTCGAGTCGACTAGTCGATGCATCCCGCAGTCGGTACGCTCCACCGGTCAGAACTTGGTCAATAATGAAGGGACCTTCCCATTTGGGATCGAGCTTGTTCTTTTTCTTATCCGATAGGCGTAGAACTAGTTCGCCAACATTATAAGTTTTGGCCCGTACTTCTCTGTTTTGGTATCCGCGGGCCTGTTGCTGATAAAATGCGGAACAGGCTTTGGCTACGTCGCGCTCCTCCTCCACGGTGTCCAGACGGTCCTGCTGATCGAGCTTGGCTTCTCTTTCTTCGTACATGCGCACTCGAGCGAGTCATGAATTATGTCACAGGGCAAGACTGCCTTTGCGTCGTATACCATAAAGAACGGTGTGTATCCGGTACTACGATTCAGCGTGGTCCGCAGCCCCTAGAGTACGGAGTCGAGCTCATTATAAGACCGTTTGCTCACTCGACTTGGCCTTTGGTTTGTGGGTGATAGACTGAAGCATAGTCGAGCTTGATGCCCACGTTGCTGCACTAGAGTTTGACCTCATCGGCTGTGAAGTTTGTGACGTTGTCAGTGATGATGCTATGGGGGACGCCATAACGGTGTACGACCCCAGATATGAAGTCTATCACTGGTCCGGATTCGGCTGTTTTAACAGGTTTGGCCTCTATCCATTTGGTGAATTTATCCACCATGACCAGTAGGTATTTTTTCTTGTGGGTTCCCCCTTTAAGGGGTCCAACCATGTTAAGCCCCCAGACCATGAAGGGCGACGTAATGGGGATTGTTTGGAGGGCGGTAGGTGGCATGTGGCTTTGATTTGCAAAGAGCTGGCAACCGGCGCAACGCTGGACCAAGTCATGTGCATCTGCCCGGGCCGTTGGCCAATAGAATCCTGTACGGAAGGCCTTGCTTACAAGAGCCCAGGCTGCGGCGTGGTGACCGCCGAGTCCGGCGTGGATTTCTACCAAAAGGTTCTGCCCCTGCTCTTCGGAGATGCACCTTTGAAGGACTTCGGTAGTGCTTTTTTTATACAATTCTCCCTCGTGGACCCTGTAGGCCTTAGATCGCCGCACTATGCAGCGTGCCTCATTTTGGTCCTCCGGAAGTTCCTGCCTAGTTAGGTAGGCCAGGAATGGTTCTGTCCACGGGGCTATGATGGCCATTATTACGTGGGCTGAAGGTGTTATTTCGGTGGCGGAGCCTCCGATTGTGTCAGTGTGTTTGTATCGGGCATTTTGGCCGGGTCTGGACTATTGTTACCAGTGTCCCCTTCCCATACTACGGATGGCTTGAACAGCCTTTCCAGAAAGATGTTGGGGGGGGGGGGGACCGCATCGCGTTTTGCGCCGATGCAGGCGAGGATATCCGCCGCTTGATTGTTTTCCCGAGTCACATGGTGAAATTCGAGCCCCTCGAACCGAGCTGAAATTTTTAGGACGGGGTTTTGGTAGGCCGCCATTTTCGGATCCTTGGCATCAAAGTCTCCATTTATTTGGGATATTGCAAGGTTTGAATCCCCACGCACCTCCGGGCGTTGAATGCCCACGGAGACTGCCATCCGAAGACCATGCAACAGAGCTTCGTATTCGGCTGTGTTGTTGGAGTCTATGTACAATATTTGCAGTACGTACTGAACGGTATCTCCGGTTGGGGACGTCAGGATGACGCCAGCCCCTAGACCAGCCAACATTTTAGAACCGTCGAAGTGCAAGATCCAATTGAAGTATGCGTCGTACTCTTTAGGGAGTTCGGCCTCCGTCCATTCGGCGACAAAGTCGGCCAATACTTGTGACTTAATAGCTCATCGAGGTTTGTATGTTATGTCGAATGGGAGGAGCTTAATGGCCCATTTAGCAATCCAGCCCGTAGCGTTGCGGTTGTTTATAATATCATTAAGTGGCACTTCCGAGGCTACTATAATCAAACACTCTTGAAAGTAGTGTCGCAGCTTCCGGGATGCCGTGAATACCGCATAGGCTATCTTTTGATAATGTGGGTACCGTGATTTGCATGGAGTGAGGACAGTGGATACATAGTATACCGGCTTCTGAAGAGGGAATTTATGTCCATCAGCTTCTCGTTCGACGACGAGCACTGCGCTGACAACTTGATGAGTTGCCGCAATGTACAACAGCATTGGTTCGCCGATGTTTGGCGCGGCCAGGATTGGGTTGGTTGCCAAAATGGCCTTTATTTCTTCCAATCCGGCTATGGCAGTGTCCGTCCACTCAAAGTGTTCGGTGCGCCGAAGGAGGCTATAAAGGGGTAAAGCCTTTTCTCCTAAGTGGGAGATAAAGCGGCTTAGAGCCGCCACGCATCCTGTTAACTTCTGGATTTGTTTGAGGTCTGTTGGGGTAGCCAACTGTGACAAAGCTCAGATTTTGGCCGGATTAGCTTCAATACCTCTACTGGAGACAATGAAACCCAGGAGCTTTCTGGCTGGTACGCCGAAAACGCATTTTTCCGGATTGAGCTTGATGTCGTATGTTCGGAGGTTGTCGAATGTGAGCCTCAAGTCATCTATCAAAGAGTCGACGTGTTTGGTTTTGATGACCACATCGTCTATGTATGCCTCTACTGTTTTGCCGATTTGTTTCTCTAGACATGTCTGAATCATGCGCTGATATGTTGCTCCGGTGTTTTTGAGCCCAAAAGGCATTGTGTTGAAATAGAAGGGACCGTATGGTGTGATGAATGCCGTTGCGGCTTGGTCGGATTCCGCCATCTTGATTTGGTGGTAACTGGAG
The DNA here is from genome assembly GCF_002162155.2 of Triticum dicoccoides. Lineage (NCBI taxonomy): Eukaryota > Viridiplantae > Streptophyta > Magnoliopsida > Poales > Poaceae > Triticum > Triticum dicoccoides. The sequence continues at coordinate 545,163,722 of NC_041388.1, forward strand.
TATGCGTCGAGGAAACACAATGACTCGTGTCCTGCGGTAGCATCAATAATTTCATCGATGTGGGGGAGGGGGAATGGGTCCTTTGGGCAAGCTTTATTGAGGTCCTTGAAATCGACACAAAGGCGCCAGGATTTATCCTTGTTTGGTACCATCACCAGGTTTGCTAGCCAGTCTGGGTGTTTTATTCCTCTGATGAATCCGGCCTCCAATAACTTGGCTAGTTCCTCTCCCATGGCCTGTCTCTTAGGTTCGGAGAAACACCGAAGAGCTTGCTTGACGGGCTTGAATCCCTTTAGGATATTGAGGCTATGCTCTGCCACCCTACGTGGGATTCCTGGCATGTCTGAGGGGTGCCGAGCGAATATGTCCCAATTCTCACGGAGGAACTCTCGTAGTGCGGCGTCCACGGCGGGGTTTAACTGTGCCCCGATGGAGGCTGTTTTTGTAGGTTTCCATTGGGTGGACCTGGAATTTGACTATTTCATCTGCTGGTTTAAAAGAGGTGTACTTGGGTCTCTTATCGAGTATCACGTCGTCCCTGTCCACTGTGGAGCGTAGCGTGGCTAATTCCTCGGCCGAGAGGGCTTCGGATAATGCCTTGAGGGCCAGTGCGGCTATTTTGTTTTTGGCACAGAGTGTTGTGTCCGGATCACTGGGAGGGTGATGATTCCGTTGGGCCCGGGCATTTTGAGCTTCATGTACCCATAATGGGGTACGGCTTGGAAGATCGTGAACGCCTCACGTCCTAAAAGGGCGTGGTATCCACTGCTGAACGGGGCCACTTGAAATGTAATTTCTTCGGACCTATAATTCTCCGGCGTACCGAATACCGCATCTAGTGTGACTTTCCCAGTGCATCGTGCCTCCCGACTGGGTATGATTCCCCTGAAGGTTGTGCTACTTTGCTCAATGCGGTTCCAGTCTATTTACATTTTTTGAAGAGTTTTCTCATAGATGAGGTTTAATCTGCTGCCGCCGTCCATGAGTACTTTGGTGAGTCGAAAGCCGTCCACAATTGGACTGAGGACCAATGCGGCTGGTGCTCGGGCTGTTCAGAATTTAGGTTCATCACTGGCATTGAAGGTAATAGCCGTGTCACTCCATGGATTTATTGCTGCTACGTGGCAGATTTCGGCCATGATGTGGAGTGTTTGCTTGCGCCTATTATTTGACGCAAAGGTCTTGAAGACTGTTAACACCGTATTGTTATCCATGAGATGGTGCTCTGTAGCGTTTGGGATAAGAAGATCCTCACCACTTTTGGCCACCTGCCGGAGTATCCAACATGCTCTAAGGCTGTGCATTGGTACTGTATCCGCTGTACTATGAATTTTGCAGGGTCCGTTAAGCCATCCCTCCAGTACGGTTTCATGCCCTGTAGAGGGTTTTTAATTCTTTGCAACTAGTTCGGGTGTCTTACGATAGTGCACCCTTTTACTTCGAACTGGGTGTGTATTCGGAGCCGGATTATCCCAAAAATTTTGTTTCGGTTTTCCAGGCGTTTTCCATCGCACAGTACTTTCATACTATGATGCCAAGTCAGCGAAGCGTGATATGTCACGGCGACTTAAGGCATTAAGGATTCCCTTGTCCATGCAATTATTGCAGAAAAGTGATACTGCATCTTCCTCGCGACAGTCCTTAACCTTGTTCATCACAAGGACGAATCTGGCCCAATAATGATGTACTGTTTCAAGGGGCTCTTGCCTGATGTGGGAAAGATCGTTTATGTCTGGGTGGGTGGGTGGATTTGAGTCTGAACCCCTACCCGATCTGAAACCCAGGGGCCAAGGAGTTTCCAATCTTGGAAGTTCGGGTTCCGGAGTGTTACTCGATAAGTCTGGCCCACTGCCTGATTCTAGGTTCAGGGCTTGGGTGATGTCCTCCCGTAAGCCGGTATCCGGCTCGGAGAGCTCAGGAATCCGGACATAGTTAGTCCTCAAAATAGAGGAAGAGTTGCCGCATTATTCCTCCACCACCGCAACGTGATGGGTGACCGATGGAGAGTTAATCTACCTTTGATCGGGTTTAAGCCCAATCCGATCATAGTCCGTAGCGACTCCCAAGGCGGCGATGCGATCCAAGAGTTCGTTTAGGGAAGAGAGCTCAATTGGATCCATCTGCTCGGCGACTTCTGAGCCGACATGGAGGCTGTTTTTGATGACCCGAGAAGTCATCGTCGGTGCAGCGGCCGAACAGGCAGTCACGACAAAACTGCCTAGCCAGAGAGTTTGGCCGACAGCCAAAGCTCCCCCGGCGGTAATGTTGCTTTTAACAACAAGACGAGGCATCCTTCCTTACGGCGACATCATAGAGGAACTCTCAATGAAAGCACCAATGTCGGTGTCAAAACCGGCGGATCTCGGGTAGGGGGTCCCGAACTGTGCGTCTAAGGCGGATGGTAACATGAAGCAGGGGACATGATGTTTTACCTAGGTTCGGGCCCTCTTGATGGAGGTAAAACCCTACGTCCTGCTTGATTTATTCTTGATAATATGAGTATTACAAGAGTTGATCTACCACGAGATCGGAGAGGCTAAACCCTAGAAGCTAGCCTACGGTATGATTGTATGTTGTCCTACGGACTAAAACCCTTCGGTTTATATAGACACCGGAGGGGGCTAGGGTTACACAAGGTCGGTTACAAAGGAGGAGATATACATATCCGTATTGCCTAGCTTGCCTTCCACGCCAAGTAGAGTCCCATCTGGACATGAGACGAAGTCTTCAATCCTGTATCTTCATAGTCCAATAGTCCGGCCAAAGGATATATTCCGGCTGTCTGGATACCCCCTAATCCAGGACGCCATCAAGAGCCGTGTTGCCAAACTGCCGGATCCTTCTCCGACCACGGACTCCGAACCGCCTGCGCCCGTTCCTGTCGAATCCGATTGGGCGCTGATCATGGAGTTTACCTCCGCGAATATTTTTCAGCACTCGCCCTTCGGTGACATACTCAACTCATTAAGGTCTCTCTCCTTATCAGGAGAGTCCTGGTCGAACTATGTCCGGCAGGATTAGGATGTGGATGACGAAGAAATTCGCCGCCCACCCACCACCCACTTAGTAGCCACTGTCGATGACTTAACCGACATGCTCGACTTCGACTCCGAAGACATCGACGGTATAGACGACGATGCAGGAGACGAACAGGAACCACTGCCCACAGGGCACTGGACGCCCAGTTCATCACATGACGTATACATGGTGGACACACCCAAAGAAAACAACAATGAGGAATGGAAGGACGCAGCGAAGGGTTGTTCCCTCGAGAAGCAGTCAAAGCGGCGGCGTAAACGCTGCTCCAAATCCCGCCTCGGCAGATATAATGATCATATAGACCCAACGATAGAGCAGGGTGAACCATCGCCCGACCAGGGCAACACGGGGAATCAAACCGAACAACCCGACTCTGTCGAAGATAACAGTTTGGACGACACCACACCAGACAGGCGCCAGGAGCAACATAACGCCCACCAAAGGCTTGTTGCCACGGCGAGGAGCCTGAAAAAACAGAAGCAAAGGCTCAAGGCTGCACAAGACACACTCAAAATCAAATGGAGTGAAGTACTCAACACTGCAGCGAAGTACGGCAGTAATCGCCACACCAAGAGCTATCCGAAGCGAAAGTTGCTACCTAAATTTGATGAGGAGGCCTTAGATCCTCCACAATTAAAAAATCAAACGGCCATCCGGTCGGATGGACGACCTCATAGCCAACATAAAGCGGCAAACGACGCCGCACACAAACCAGTACGCAATCCGCGTAAGGGCTTGCATCAAAAGGATGGCGCAACCAGATCCATCTATGGACCACGCAAGTGCGCTCCAACATACAATGCAACACAACAAACATCCGAACACCACGGTACACCCAAATACAGGGGTGACACACACCCTCTATGTTTCACCGACGAGGTGCTGGATCATGAATTTCCAGAGGGATTCAAACCCGTAAACATAGAGGCGTACGACGGAACAACAGACCCTGGGGTCTGGATTGAGGACTACATCCTCCATATCCATATGGCTCGAGGAGATGATCTCCACGCCATCAAGTACTTACCCCTCAAGCTCAAAGGGCCAGCTCGGCACTGGCTTAAAAGCCTCCCCGAAAACTCCATCGGAAGCTGGGAAGAGCTCGAAGACGCCTTTCGGGCAAATTTTCAAGGGACATATGTCCGACCACCGGATTCAGACGATATAAGTCATATAACTCAACAACCCGGTGAGTCAGCCTGAAAACTTTGGAACAGGTTCCTCACTAAAAAGAACCAAATAGTCGACTGTCCGGACGCTGAAGCCTTAGCAGCTTTCAAGCATAGCGTTCGAGACGAATGGCTTGCCAGACACCTCGGTCAAGAAAAGCCGAGAACAATGGCAGCATTAACAAGACTCATGACCCGTTTTTGCGCGGGTGAGGACAGCTGGTTAGCCCGATGCAGCACCAGTGACCCAAGTACATCCGAAGTCGGGGATGGAAACGGGAAATCACGACGCAGAAAGAATAAGCGTCGGAATAAAGAAGACAGCCCGAAGAGCACGGCGGTAAACGCCGGATTTAGAAGCTCTCGGCCAGGCCAGTAGAAGCCGCCCTCCAAAGGCAACAGAGACTCACTGTCCAGCCTAAACAAAGTTCTGGACCAAATATGTCAGATCCATAGCACCCCTAATAAACCTGCAAATCATACTCATAGAGAATGTTGGGTCTTCAAACAGTCCGGCAAGCTCAACGCCGGACACAAGGGCAGGGTACACCAAGTGAAGACGAGGACGAGCCTCGCAAGCAAAGCACAGGGGAACAGAAGAAATTCCCACCAGAAGTCAAAACAGTCAATCTGTTACACGTGATAAAAGGGAGAAACAAAGCGGCACCTTTAGAGAAACATGCCCCAGGGCCTATCACCGCGGAGCTCCGCCACTGGTCGTCCCAACCGATCACCTTCGACCATTGGGATTACTCGGCAAGTATCCGGCGTGCAGGATGGGCTGCCTTGGTATTAGATCTAATAATTGACGGATACCACTTCACACGAGTCCTGATGGACGGCGGCAGCAGTTTAAATCTGATATATCAGGACACAATCTGCAAAATGGGGATAGACCCAACAAAAATTTGCCACAGCCATGCTACCTTTAAAGGAGTAACGCCAGGCCCGGAGGTTCATTGCAGGGGCTCCCTGCTACTAGAGGTTATATTCGGCTTCCCCGATAACTTCTGCAGCGAAAATTTAACTTTCCACGTCGCTCTGTTCCAAAGTGGCTATCAAGCACTACTCGGACGTGAAGCTTTTGCTTGCTTTAACGCAATACCGCATTACGCTTCCCTCAAGCTCAAGATGCCCGGTCCACGCGGCATCATTACAGTAAATGGAAATATTGAGCGCTCCTTGCGCGCCAAAGACGGTGCGGCCGCCTTGGCCGCCACACACTAAACGGCCTCACCAACTCAAGCATATGACATGTCGTTAAGACCACGGACGCAGTTAGACAAGTCCGGCGCAGCTATACGTAATTAATACAGGTTTGATGGCCATACCCCAATTACAATACAAGGGGCTCAACATGCGCGCAAAAGTGGAAATAAGGCTCACCTTTACTCAATTTCAACTATATATTGTTTATTTAGTATAACTTAACTTTTACATGGCAATTAAGTTCCTCTCTTTTTCAGATGACCATCGTGCTACACCCGTCCAAGATACGGCACAACGGAGACATAGGCGCAGACGTGCAGCAGGGATCCGTTCCAAGGATTCTTTGTATATTAAGACCCTGTGTAAACCTTTTTTACTGTCTCTTGTTGATTTACATCCCTCGGATTCTCAGTATAATCGAGAAGGATGCTGACGTCTTGGCATGTGGCCACGCCAGAATAATGCACGTACCTGGACACCAAGGGCTTCTTACAAAGGGTACTATTTAGACCCGGTTTACACCATAAAGACCGAATACCTTAAGGAGTGTTCGGCGTCGCGAGTTTGGCCTTATATGCATCAGCTCTGAATCATGTCTTTGGTTAAATGTTGGGTTTGCCCGGCTCCTGTGTTTTGCTGCCTTATGATCCGCTCTATCGGCTAAGGTGGCACCAGGAGAACTACTGCGATTGTGCCCTGGTTCATCCGGACGAGCACCTCAGTAGAGAAAGCCGAAAACAGGCTGTCATGATATAGCCTGGGACTGGTCAACCACCTGATGACCTATTGGAATCTTCGGGGTTCCTCCGCATTAACGAAGGGCCGTTTCCCGGCCAGGCATGTACGCACCCCGAATCCGGATGAGTGCGGAGCCACCAGGGGCTATATAGTAGCCCCACTGTCAAACTCCTATGGCTAAGTGAAAGTGTTAAAGCATTATAGTCTGGTTGCCTAGTTCGCTGCGCTATCACCTCCTTAATAGGACCAAGACGTTGGATTAAGTGTGAATACGCATCTTCTGCGAACACCCCCGCATTATATGCGTGGGGGATGAAGCCGACGACTGCAATCTTTCAGGTTATATACATGTATACATAAACGGCCGCACGGGAGGCATCACAATACTTTCGGGCAAAAGTATAAATACAACCTTGATAAATTCAATAAAACGTTGTTTTTACAATAGGAATACATGTCACTCAAACATAACATTCTTCGAGCACTGGGCCTCTACCGAATGAGCGACCTCAAGAACTTCTTCAAAATAGTGCTCGGCGGCCAATCAGCCTATGGCCGTACCCTGCGCCGCGACAGTGGTGGCATCCATCTCCGCCCAGTATGTTTTGACACGGGCAAGGGCCATCCGTGAGCCTTCTATGCACACCGACCTCTTCATCGCATTAATGCGTGGCACCGCACCAAGGAACTCCTGCACCAAGCTAAAATAGATGTTCGGCTTTGGCCTTTCCGGCCACAGATGATCCACGACAGACCTCATGGCGAGTCCGGAGAATCTATTGAGTTCGGCCCATTCGGAAAGCTGATCAGTCAATGGAAGCGGACGCTCTGGAACATTAAATTGCGACCAGAACAACTTGTCCACCTCACGATCTGTTTGATCTCGGAAGTATTCGGCCGCGTCAACAGCGCTCGCCGCTAAGTCCAGATATGCGTCGGCCAAACTCCACAGCCGATCCAGAGGGGCATACCGCGGATCGCCGAACTTCCTCCGCAGCATAAAGGGCTTCCCAGCCACAATGTCCCTGGCTTCACGCAGTTCCTCCTTCTTCGCTCTCATTGCAGAGCAGGTGTCTTTGGTTGCCATTGTGGCCTTTTCAAGGTCCGTAGCCTTCGCCTGGTTTTCTTATTTAAGAAACTGGCAGCGGTCGGCAGTGTCTTTTAACTTCACAGCCATTTTGGCCATTTTCTCTTTGCTCTCGCTATGAGCGTCCTTCTCGGCTCTCAACTCTTCGGCCGCCTTCAAAGCGGCCGCATTACTACTCCTTGCTTGCTCCTTGGCTCGGGCAAGCTCCGCCTACAGGGCCTCCACGATGGCAGCTCCATCTGCAGTCACAACATATTAAAGATACCGGCATCACGCTGCTCTTACTATGTGACATCTACTATAAATATCACCTACCCTGTGCCTCGTCAAGCCGCTTGTTAACAAGCTCGATGTTAGCATCCGCCGCATCCAGTCGCCGCTTTAGTTTGGCAAGCCCATCAGTCCGGCTGGCCACCGGAGCTTCAGACACCTGCACATAAAGGCGGTCTGGTTATTACCTGGGACTATGATCCTCTGTTCACCGCCATTCTCGACGACAACCAGAGTCTCAGGGGCTACTATCTACACAGGGCACACCAAAAATGTGAGGTACCATCACAAATGTATATCATTTCACGTACCTCAAAGCCCGTCAGTAGACTCATAAAGGCTTCATGCAACCCGTTTTCGGCGGACGAAATCCTTTCAATCACCGTACAAATTAATGTACGGTGCTCTTCTGAGATATTCGCTCGCTTTAGCAGACCCTTCAGTACGTCCGACCGCATACCAGATGGTGTCGGACTCTTTTGATTGCTCTCTTCAAGAGCCGGATACTGAGGGCTTCGGGTGACCATGGGATTACCTTCTGGCCTTGCCGGATTCGGAGAAACTCTCCGTGATGACACTTCAAGGTCGCTCGCTTCTTGAGCCGGGGAGTCCGGGGGAGGCGTTTCGCTCTCCATCATCTCCGGAAGAAGATCCCCCGAAGACGAGCTCTGCTGAGAAGGGATCAGATACGAACTACAAGATAAATGCTTTGGTTATCTTCCTCAGAAGTAAGGTAGTATATCTTCACTATTAAGTACTTTTTGATTACTTACAACTCGTTAGAGGGCTGATCCCGGCACGGACTTTGTGCGGCAAGAGCACCCTCCGAGGCGGGATCCTCTGGTAGAGTTTTCTTCTCCTGTTTGGAAACCTCGGTTTCTGGATCATCATAGGTAGACCTCTTCCTCCCCTGGGGCGAGGGAATGTCAGATTCCTTCCCTTGGTTATCCTCCCTCGCGAGGCGCTCGTTCCCTCGGTTGGAATAGGTAGATGTGGAGGCCCTCTTTCGTCCTCTTTACTCCTCCCTTCATCTTCCTTTGAGGGCACCGGGCAAGGTGCTGGCTCGAGCATATTTTCTAGCACCGGATTGTCCAAGCCTTCGGGAAGGGGGGCCGAACACCGGATCATCTTCGCCTTTGTTATCCAGTCCTGGTCAAAAAACGATTCTTCAGAATGACGTCGTGATAAATGAAAGACAGTGTGTTCGACTAGAGGATTACTTACTTGGGCCGCGGTGCGGTTGCTGCTCAGGCCCACGTCCTCGAAGGTGTCCGGACACTCTATTTGGGGTCCAAAGAACGACTTGTACATCTCCTCGTGCGTCAGGCCGAGGAAATTCTAAATAGCGTGCGGTCCTTCTGGGTTGAATTCCCACAAGCGGAGGGGCCGGCGTTTGCAAGGCTGGACTTGACGAACCAGCATGACTTGCACTACCATAACCAAACTAAAATCTCCCTCGAGGAGATCTCGGATGCGGCTTTGCAGTATGGGCACATACTTGGCTGGACCCCAGCTCAGCCCCCTGCTGATCCATGACATCAGTTGTGGTGGAGGGCCCGAGCGAAAGGCGGGGGAAGCTACCCACTTGGCACTTCTGGGAGCGGTGACATAGAACCACTCCCGTTGCCCTAATCCAGACACCTCTGGAAATGAACCCTTTGGCCACTGAGCTCTAGCGATCTTGCTTATTAATGCCCCTCCGCACGCTACATGCTGCCCCTCAATCGTCTTCGACTTCACATCAAAGGTCTTGAGCCACAGGCCGAAGTGAGGGGTAATGCGGAGGAAGGCCTCACATACGACAATAAAAGCCGAGATGTGGAGAAAGGAATCCGGGGCTAGATCGTAGAAATCAAGCCCGTAATAGAACATCAAACCCCTAACGAAGGGATCCAGAGTGAGGCCTATTCCTCGGAGGAAGTGGCACATGAACACGACGTCTTCATCGGGTTCAGGAGTAGGGACGACCTGCCCTCGGGCAGGCAGCCGATGCGAAACATCGGCGGTCAGTATCTTGCCTCCCTCAACTTCTTGATATCCTCCTCCATGACGGAGGAAGGCATCCACCGGCCCTGGAGGCTGGATCCGGACATGATTGGAGATCCGAAGCACCTGACCTGGGCTTTGGGTGTTAGAACTCAAGGCGGGGGAAGGATTCGATTGAGCATGGGAGGGAAAAAGTAAAAGCATTGTCCCTTTATAAAGAGGGTGAATATGAAGCGTCCTCCTCGTAGCCGTTTGGGACTTGCCTAAAATCTAGGAGTCCTAGGCGCGGTTAGGTTACCCACGACCATATTGATGAGAATCCTGTAATAAGAGGGACACGATCTCTGCTTTGACAAGACGTGTCAAGAAACTGCCTCGCGTTATGTGCGGGGTTAGTTAAAGAAAAACGGTCCGAATAATCGCCGAGCCATGGCATGATGTCATGTTGCCAAAACGTGTCAGCAGATTAGATTTGTGGAAATATTATTCTCTCTACGGTGGTATGTGGAACTTATTTTGCAGGGTCGGACACTATCCTTTTATTAGAACTCTTCTGTGGTGTATCCGGAGGAGGAACCCGCCTTGCAATGCCAAAGATAACACTGTGTGCTGGACTCATCGTCAATGAAGCCTGGTTCAGGGGCTACTGAGGGAGTCCTGGATTAGGGGGTCTCCGGACAGCTAGACTATATCCTTTGACCGGACTGTTGGACTATGAAGATACAAGATTGAAGACTTCGTCTCGTGTCCGGATGGGACTCTACTTGGCATGGAAGGCAAGCTAGGCAGTACGGATATTGACATCTCCTCCTTTGTAACCGACCTTGTGTAACCCTAACCCCTTCCGGTGTCTATATAAACCGAAGGATTTTAGTCCGTAGGACAACATACAATCATACCATAGTCTAGCTTCTATGGTTTAGCCTCTCCGATCTCGTGGTAGATCAACTCTTGTAATACTCGTATCATCAAGAATAAATCAAGCAGAATGTAGGGTTTTACCTCCATCAAGAGGGCCTGAACCTGGGTAAAACATCGTGTCCCCTGCCTCCTGTTACCATCCGCCTTAGACGCACAATTCGGGACCCCCTGCCCGAGATCCGCCGGTTTTGACACCAACAACAAGCATTAAGCATGGCAAAGTCATAGCAACATCAATCTAAGAACATAGTGGAGACTAGGGATCAAGCCCTAACAAAACTAACTCGATTACATGATGAATCTCATCCAACTCCTCACCGACCAGTGAGCCTACAAAGGAATTACTCACTCCCAGTGGGGAGCATCATGGAATCTGTGATGGAGAAGGTTTGGTGATGACGAAGAATGAAGACCCCCTCTCTGGAGCCCCAAACGGACACAGGATCTGCCCTCCCGAGGAAGAACAGGGCTTGGTGGCGACTCCGTCTCGTGGATCACGATAATTCTTTCTCCCTAATTTTTCTCCGAAAATAGGAATTTATAGTGTCAGGGTCGAGGTTTGCGGGGCCACAGACGCGCCAGGAGAGAGGGTGCTCCCTGGTGGGTTGTGCCCACCCAGGGGGCCCTCTCCGGTAGGTATTGGCCCCATAAATCCTTATATATTATATAAAAAATCCTAGTGAAGTTTCCTTCCATTCCGAGAACTTTTATTTCTACATAAAAACAACACCATGGTAGTTTTGCTAAAAACAACGTCAGTCCGGGGTTAGTTTCATTCAAATCATGCAAATTAGAGTTCAAAACAAGAGGAAAAGCGTGAGAAAAAGTAGATACGTTGGAGACGTATCAGAGTCTTTGCTTGGTTTTTCTTTTTAGTTTGTGTCATCTATCCTTGCTGGACACACCTATTTGAGAGAGCCAAAATTATGCTATGATTTAATAGAATTGCTCTATGTGCTTCACTTAAATTTTTGAGCTTTGGATTTTCTCTAGTGCTTCACTTATATCTTTTTTAGCATGGTGTGCTTCAATCATTTTGAAGAAATTCTCCCATGCTTCACTTATACTATTTTGAGAGAAGAAAAAATTTATGCTCATGTTCTTCACTTAATTTTTTTGAGCTTATCAAAAGCAAGATATAAACTAGTCCCAAACTGATAGATATTCAAGAGGGATATAATAAAAACTTTCATGAAGATCATAGGACAAATTAAACTTGATTCTTTGTAATAGTTTTGAGATATGATGATAGTGATATGTGAGTCATACTGCTGAGTAATTATACTTTAGTAAGAATATTGGTGTTAAGGTTTGTGATTCCCTATGCAAGTATGAAAGTCAATACTTATGCAATGAAATTACATCCTACTTATGGTGCATTATTCGATGTTAGTTATGCTTAATGCTCGCTTATGTGATTTTTCGTTTCTTGGTTGGTTGCTTCTCAATCTATTTGCTAGCCTCCACTTGTACTAAGAAGAAGTACTAGTGCATCCAAAATCTTTAAACCCAGTTTTGCCATATCAGTCCACCGTACCTACCTATATGTGGTATTTTCATGTCGTTCTAAGCAAATTTGGATGTGCCATCTCTAATTTAAAAAATAAATATCCTTTTTGTGTTCTCATACCGCTCATGAAGCGGCAAGGGGTGGCCAATATTTTCCATGCTAGATGTGTTATTCTCAAGATGAGTGTTTATTCACTTCTCATTGCACGAGAGTACGGTGGTAATAGGGATGCCCAGTCCCGAAATGAAAAAGAAATTTACTTTATGTTCTCAAATAATAAATTCCTTGGAAAGTGTTGGTATGGAAGGCACCCGTGGATACGGCTAGCCATGGACTGTGAAAGAATGGTGGAAAAAGGAATAAACGTTATTTTCTGTTTGGGAACTGCCTATGATACATTTAGCATGGGAAGTGTTGGGAATTACTGGGTCGTTTTCATTCACGGGAAAAGTATGCCTCTGAAAAAATTGTCCCTCAATTTAAGCTTTGATCTCTCGCACCTCTACAAATCCCTACTTCCCTCTGCGAAGGGCCTTTCTATTTACTTTATGGAATTTTATTTTTATTTGAGTCTCCATCTTCTCTTATAAAGAACCAACTAGGGGAGCACTATGATCATACTTGATCATCAGATGTAGCTAATATGCGAGTGTGTTTCGTGAATCGATCAATGATTGAGCGTGATGGGCTAGGGATACCTTTCTTTATTGTTGATATTTTGAAAGACATGATTGCTTGTTGATATGCTTGAGTATTGAAATCTTCATGTCAAAACTAGACTATTTCTTTGAACTATAAAAGTTCAAACGTAAACGCTACAAAAGAAAAGAATATGTGATGAACATGTTAAGCAACATTGCACATCAAAAATTCTATTTTTATCATTTACCTACTCGAGGATGAGCAGGAATTAAGCAGGGGGCTGCTGATATGTCTCCAACATATCTATAATTTTTGATTGTTCCATGTTGTTATATTATCATTCTTGGATGTTTGCCAATCATTTTATAGCAACTTTATATCATTTTTGGGACTAACCTATTGACATATTGGCCAGTGCCAGTTGTTGTTTCTTTGTTTGTTTTTTACATCAAAGAAAATCAATACCAAGCGGAGTCCAAAGACAACAAAAAAAATTTGGAGAATTTTTCTGGACCAAAAGGCACCTGATGGGCCAAAGAAGTACCAGAAGGGGGCTCCAAGGGGAGCACAACCCACCAGGGCATGCCAGGAGGCCCAGGCGCGCCTAGGTGGGTTGTGCCCACCTCGGTGGCCTCCCACACCGCCTCTTCGCCCTACAAATCCAGCCGCCGCAAGTTCCAGAAACCTTAGGAGAGTAAAAAACCCAATTCCAGCCGCCGCAAGTTCCAGAACCACGAGGTCCAATCTAAACATCATCATGGAGGGGTTCATCATCCTCATTGGTGCCTCTTCGATGATGCGTGAGTAGTTTATCATAGACCTACGGGTCCGTAGGCAGTAGCTAGATGGCTTCTCTCTCTCTCTTTTGATTCTCAATACAATGGTCTCTAGGAGATCTATTTGATGTACTCATTTTGCAGTGTGTTTGTTGGGATCCGATGAACTTTGAGTTTATGATCAGATCTATATCCATGAATATTATTTGAGTCTTCTTTTGATCTCTTATATGCATGATTATTTATAGCCTCGTATTTCTTTTTCGAATCTTTGGTTTAGTTAGGCCAACTAGATCGATTTTTCTTGCCGTGGGAAGAGGTGCTTTGTGATGGGTTCGATCTTGCAGTGTTCTTTCCCAATGACAGAAGGGGCAACAAGACACACATGTATCGTTGCTATTAAGTATAACAAGATGAGGGCTATTCTTACATGAATAGATCTCGTCTACATCATGTCATCGTTCTTATTGCATTACTCCGCTTCTCCATGAACTTAATACACTAGATGCATGCTGGATAGCGGTTGATGTGTGGAGTAATAGTAGTAGATGCAGATAGGAGTCGGTCTACTAATCTTGGACGTGATGCCTATATTGAAGGAAATATGCCCTAGAGGCAATAATAAAGTTGCTATTTATATTTCCTTATATCATAATAAATGTTTATTATCATGCTAGAATTGTATTAACCGGAAACTTAGAGCATCTCCAGCCGTTGAGCCCCCCCAATAGGCATTCTTTTCGACTCTTGGGGGGGGGGCTGCCAGCGAGAACTTTGGCCTGGGGGCGGGAATTTCTCCAGCCGTTTCCACACCCAAGAGAGACTGTCGTCCTCGCCGCGCCATCCCGCTCCTCGCCTCCGTTCGCCCCGCACTATAGCTGCTCGCGCCCGCACATGGCCATGGCCACCCTCCGTTGTTGCCGCCCCGCGCGCGTGCGGTCCTTAGCGCCAATGATGACATTGTCTCTATGGCGTCCCAGATCAAGCGCGATGGCGCCAAGGACAAGAAGGAGAGCCTGTCGAGCCCGATGCTGGCCGCGCTCGCGTCGGCGTTGGCGTTCGCGGTGGGCATGCTCCTGCCGCTGCTGGCCACCCCATGAAGCCGACAACGTAGGAGGCGGCGAGGGCAAGCTCCGGGACGATGCCTACGACGTGGTCGAACCACGTCAGGCCGTAGTCCATCACACCGGGTTGCTCACGCCCTCAAACCCCAGCAAGAAGGGCATGTCCGTGCCATCCGGGTGGTGACGAAGCGGAGCATGACGTCGTCGTAGAGCTCGACCTCCGTTAAGCCGAAGCCACGGCCGAGGTCCACGAGGCTGAAGGCCGGGCGCACGCCCCCGTCGACGCTGGCGCGGAAGGCCCCGTACGCTCGCTGCCCCGCCCCGTCCGGCGACCTCCTGGGGGGCTCGACGGCTGCTGCTGCGAGGGTGGCAGGAGCGCGCGGCGAGGGCTGGAGGCGTGCGTGGGTGGAGCCGGACGAGGCGGCTAGCGGACCCGGCCAGGGGCGAAGTAGCACAACGGCGAGCAGGCAGTGAGCGGTGAGGTAGCGCAGCGAGGAGAGGAGAAAGGCGGGGCGGGGCGTGGAGATGCGGGGAGGGGCTGGCGACGCCAGGCGAGGGAGGCGTCGGGGCTACATCAGCCACGCGAGCTCTCCGCTCCGGCCCCGCGAGCTCTCCGCTCCGGCCGAGCGAGCTGTGTGCTGGGCGGTGGTGGAAGGAGAAGGAGAGGCGAGAGGAGAGAGAAAGGAGAGGGGAGAGAGGGGCTGCAAGTGGGCCTGTCCATGCAAAAGGCAAACGCCAGCGTCCCCAACTGCCCCCCAGGGAGCTGGGTGTGGGGTGGGCGTGCCGGCCGTAAATAACGCCGAATCCGGCGCAAAATGTTGTCTTGGGGGCCTAGCTGGGAAGATTTTTTAACGCCGGTGCTAAAAAAGGTGCTTGGGGGCATCCTGGGGGCCCTAGTGGAGATGCTCTTAGTACATGTGTGAATACATAGACAAAAACAGAGTGTCCCTAGTATGCATCAACTTGACTAGCTCGTTAATCAAAGATGGTTAAGTTTCCTAACCATAGACATGTGTTGTCATTTGATGAATGGGATCACATCATTAGAGAATGATCTGATAGACAAGACCACTCTGTTAGCTTAGCATAATGATCGTTAAGTTTTATTGCTATTGCTTTCTTCATGACTTATACATATTCCTCTGACTATGAGATCATGCAACTCCCGAATATCGAAGGAACACCTTGTATGCTATCAAACGTCACAACGTAACCAGGTGATTATAAAGATGCTCTACAGGTGTCTCCGAAGGTGTTTGTTGGGTTGGCATAGATCGAGATTAGGATTTGTCACTCCAAGTATCGGAGAGGTATCTGTGGGCCCTCTCGGTAATACACAACACTATAAGCCTTGCAAGCAATGTAACTAATAAGTTAGTTGCGGGATGATGTAACGAGATCGAACTAGGTATGATGATACCGACGATCGAATCTTGGGCAAGTAACATACCGATGACAAAGGGAATGGCGTATATTGTTATTGCGGTTTGACCTATAAAGATCTTCGTAGAATATGTAGGAACCAATATGTGCATCCAGGTTACGCTATTGGTTATTGATTAGAGATGTGTCTCGGTCATGCCTACATAGTTCTCGAACCCATAGGGTCCGCACGCTTAACGTTCGATGACGATTTGTATTATGAGTTATGTGTTTTGGTGACCGAAGTTTGTTCAGAGTCCCGGATGAGATCACAGACATGATGCAGAGTCTCGAAATGGTCGAGAGGTAAAGATTCATATATTGGAAGGTTATATACAGACACCGGAATGGTTCCGGAGAGGTTCTAGGATTTTTCGGAGTACCGGGAGGTTACCGGAACCCCCCCGAGAAAGTTAATGGGCCTCATGGGCCATAGTGGAGAGGAGGAGGCAGGCCACAGGAGGTGCCCCCCTATAGCAGTCTGAATTGGACAAGGGGTGGGGGCGCGGCCCTGCCGGGGGACTAATCCACGAACACCTATGGGACCGGCGGACCGAGTCCCTTTCGGTTCGGCAGGGGCGAGGGTCGCACGAAGAGCGGATCGAGGCGAAGCACACGAGCAGTTTACCCAGGTTCGGGCCGCACGGATGCGTAAAACCCTACTCCTGCTTTGTGGTTTGTATTGAGTTCTTGCTCGGGAGCGCGGAGAGCTACATTACACCCTAGCAGCTAACAAGACCGAGCGTGAGAGTTCTCCTCCTTCCCCCCTCCACGTTGCGCATGGGCCTCCTTTTATATGCTCATGGGGTCACCGACAGGTGACAACGTAGACAAGGGTAAAAATGGAAAGGTGCTGCGGTTGGTACAGCTACTTGCTATAGTGTATCATACCTAACCCTGACGGCAGGGGACAAGGGCATTAAATGCCCGTCTGCGTCGCTTAAATAGTGCAAAAGAGACCGCCAGGGACGCCACCACTCGCCACGATGGCAATCTTGTCAGCGCCGCTTGCCACCACGCACCGTTGGCTGCACAGCCCCCCACCACATACGCCTGGAAGGGTCACAGAGCGACACGTTGGTGGATGTGCTGGAGCGCGGGCACAGAGTGGTGGCTTGCCACGACAAGCGCCTTGCCGCGTTTGTTGTCTTGTCGTGTCCGGGAGCTTGTCGCTTAGCGGACCTTGCCGGGACGTGTGGCGCGTCGCGGCAAGTTCCTTGAGATGCCTTGGTTGGCCTTCCCGGCAAGCTCCTCTTGCCGGGGTCTTGTCTCCTTAAGCGCCTTGCCTTGGTTGGCCTTCCCGGCAAGCTCCTCTTGCCGGGGTCTTGTCTCCTTGGCTTGGATACTTTGTCCTTGAATGGCTCCAAAGGAACCACGGAGGACCTTGGCGGTCACCCGGCAAGCCTTGCCGCGGGATGCTGCGACTGCCCGTGCACAAGTTTGGGATACTAGGGTACCCCTACTCTAGTACACCGACAGGAGCCCCCGGGCCTGGGCCATACACGGTGCCGAGCGCTGTTGGGCCAGGCCCAAAATAGGGCACGGGCACGCGTGGCCTGGGTTACGCCGTATCTCTCTTCGTATCCACCGCGCCCTCCCCGAACGGCACGCGTTGAATGCGGCGTCGTGGGAGAGATCGTGGGTGGTTTATTTATTCGGAAATGCGGAACGTCCGCCCCTCCCCCATTATGAGCAGGGGAAACAGGGGTAGTTCGCCCATTCGCCGATTGCTACTCCAATCTCAGAAATCTCCGCCGCTCCCTCGTCTTCCCAGAGCTGAAAGAGAGCAGCGCCCCGCCCCCCATCGCCACCAGCACCACCAACACCGTCGACCTCCTCCACCACTTCCGCCATGGCTCCGAGAGCCGACAAGGGGAAGGTTGTGAAGTCGACCGAGGTGCAGCGGCTTGCGGCGCTGCGGAAGGAGCGAGCAGTCTTCCCCCCCAAGCTCGCTGCGAGGGAGCTGAGGGAGAATTATTACCTCTTCTGGTCGACGAAGACGCGAGCGCATCCGCGCACGAAGGTACTTCCAGCCGCTGCTTGGAAAACGGCTCCAAACGGATATCCCTTCTTTGCCTTGTTCTTCTACTGCGGGCTCTGCCCGCCTTTCTCTGAGTTCTTCTGCGATATTATGAACACCTACGGGTTCCACCTCCTTGATTTCACCCCCAATGCCGTTCTGACCATGGCAGTTTTCGCACATCTCTGCAAAAACTTTGTCGGAGTCCATCCCAATGTAGCCCTTTTTCGCCACTTCTTTATGCCCCGAGTAGAGAGAGGAGAGCCTTTATCTGGCGGAATCGCCTGGATCTCGAGGGCCGGCAAGAAGGACACTTATCTGGAGGGAGAGTTCCGTGGCAAGTGGGAGGAATGGAGAGCAGACTGGTGCTAGATTGTCGAGGAGAACCCGCAGTCGTTTACCGCCCGGCGCCAAGCCCCAGTAGCACGCGGCAGCGATTGGAGTGACGTGGCCCCGGAAGACGATAGGCTGAAGATTGCCGTCACCCGGATCCTACGCCTCAGGCTTGCCGGGCTCACTGTAGGCGCTGTTGGCGCAGATTTTCTTCGCCGCCGCATCACCCCCCTGCAGGAACGGGGGAGACCCGCCTGGGAATTCAAGAATGCGGCGGATATCATGAGGCTGCGTCCGGGCCTCAACTTCAACTTCACTGTTCTGGAGCTCAACGCAATGCTCCAGGAGCTGTTCAAGTATGACCCTCAACATCCCGAAGTGTTCAGGTTTTCGGGGGGCGTCGTTCCGCTGTGCAACAATTCCTCGCTCGACCGTATCCGTGCAATGATGCCGCTGTGCGATTCGCATGGAATTGTCCCAACTTGGCAAGAGCCTGCAGACGACGTGGTGCAGGAGTTCTTTGACGGCTTGGTAGAAGTGCCGGTCCGCTCTGATGAAAAGGATAGCCTCACCCGCGACACCACCGATGCGGAGATGACACGCATCGCCACTAGGCTGGAAGAGGCGGCGGCAGCCGCAGCCGCGGGCGAATTTGGATTCACCGTGGAGGAGGCAGATGCAGCAGAGGCGGCAAGCCGTGCTGAGCGAGAGGAGCGCGTCGGCGAGAAAGAGCTTGCCGGGCATAACGTCGAGTCGAGCGAGCCCGCCAAGGATACGAGCGGCTCGCTGGAGATCAACTCCTCTTCCTCCTCATCTTCAGGCAGCTCGCCGCAAGCAGAGCCTCCATCCCCACCAAGAAGGCGTCTCCGCAAGGCCGGGGACGCAGCGGGGCAGCGGGAAAGTGAACAGCCGCCGCGCCGCGCGACACGCTCTACCGCGGCAAGCACTGTTGCCGCGGGAGCATCTCACGCTGCTTCGGCAACTGGAGCGGGGTCCACCCGGACCACCGCTTCTGCTCCTGCCGCTTCTCACGCGGCGGCAGCAGCCGGAGCGGGGTCGTCTCAGACCACCACCACTGTTCCCGCCAAGCGGCCAAGGGAAACTACTCCTCCGCCTCCTCGTGCTGGACGTGAGCCGGACTTCGACTTCTCCGCGTTCAGCTCCGACGAGGAAGAAGAAGAGTAAGATTCTCCTGTTGTACTTGTAGTTCTTCAATTCTTGCTGTTTCGTCTTGTATCTCATTTGCTTTACTCTGAACTTATTCCTTTTCAGGACTCTGGCCCAGAGAGCAGCGAAGAGAGCCAAGGTCCCGGTGATTGTCATCGAGGACGAGCCCACCGCGACAGCAGGGGGTGCGTCCGAGACAACCTTGCCGGACCCGGCAACTGTTCTTTAGAGCAGCCCCCATCGTAAGTATATGGTTTGCTTTCTGTTGTCGGGCGCGCATGGATACTCTTTCTTTGCTGACATCTGACTGTTGGTTTGTGTAGGAGCAGAGCAGCCCCACCAGGAGCGCCCGGAGGTCGCCCCCGAAACGCCAAGGGAGAGTCCTCTGGCAAGGAAGAGTTCTCCGGCAAGGGAGAAGTCTCCGGCAAGGGAGAAGTCTCCGGCAAGGGAGAAGTCTCCGGCAAGGGACAGCACCAGCGGCCCTCCAGCGGCGGAGACCACGACTGCAGAACCCGGTACAGGTAATCCTCTCGCTTCAAAACTTCCCTTGGGTTCTTCTTCTTTTGATCTTCTCTTTTTCTTTTTTGGGTATTTTCTTGACTCTTCTCCCTTTTCCGGCCGTCAGACCCATCTGCTGCGAAGCCGATGGAGACCGAGGTTGCTGCCGACGACGCTGCTGCCACCGAAGAAGCAGCCGGCGCTGATGATCCCGCCGGCGACGAGGCCGCCAAAGCTGCCACTGCAGCAGCTGGCGAGGGGTCTGGCGATCGCACTGACGGCCCTGAGGCCGCAGGAGCGCCAGGCGCTACGTCGACCGCTGACCCGTCCGCCGCTGCCGTAGCGCCAGGCTCCGAAGAGCCCTAGCTGGGCGTCTACTTGAAGGCCGGCGATGGCGTCTTCATCAACCTCCCCTGGGCGTCGAGCTCCAGGGCGCCGGTCGAAGGAGAGAGCTTCGACGGAGAGGTGCTCGCCTCCGCTGGGCTGACGCTGGTTGACGCGCCGAGCAGTAGCAGCAGCAGCCTGAGGAGGAGCGGCTGCTGCGGAAGCTATTGTCGCTCTACCGCGCGCGGCAAGCCAAGCTGGAATCCCGTGAGGCGCTTGTCGTGAAGGCGGGAGCTGACATCGAGAAGCGCGCGGAGGAGCTCCGGAGTCTCAACCAGGAAGCTCTCCGGTCCCTGGCAGAGGAGCGGGAGCAACTCGCCGAAGAGTAGAAGGCCTTCCTCCTCGAGAAGGCTGAAGTCGAAGAGCAACGGCGGCTTGCCGCTGAAAAGCTGTCTGCGCAGGAGGGCGAGCTGGTGCAGCGGAAGGTCAACCTTGATGCCCACGAGGAGGAGCTTGCCGCGCGCGAGTGACCATTCAGCGGAGCCCTCAAGCAAGCGGAGGATGCTGCCGCAGCCACCGAGGCCGCCAAGAAGGAGCTAGAGACGAAGGTGGCGCAGCTGGAGGCCGATCGCTTGCCGAGAAGGGCAAAGAGCTTAGCACCGTCAAGGACTCCAACGCAGATCTTGAGTTGAAGCTGACCACTTTGACCAAGACGCTGGACGGCGCCAGGGAGCAGGAGGTGGCGTTGAAGGAGAAGATCAAGGCCGACAAGGCGCTGCTGGCGAGTGCTGCCGCCGCCCAGAATGCTTCCAGGGAGAATGTGGAGCACTGGACGGAGGGTCTCATGAATGTTGCCGCAGACATTGACAGGGAGCTGGCGCAGCTGGGGATGGAGGATCTCGGGTATCCCTCCGACGAGAACCTCCAACCCAGCGCCAAGCTCATCTTGTTCTTCAAAGGCGTGGCGACGGCCCTCCAGCGGCTCCGGGAGAAGATCCCAAAGCAGCTGACCGACGAGTCGCGCGAGATCTGCGCGGGAGCTCTTCAAAAGGTGTTGGTGAAGGTGGCCTTCCGCAACCCGGGCCTCAACCTCACCAACGTCCTCAAGACCATGCCGCCGGATGCTGATCTGGAGGCGCTCAAGACCCTTGTCGCACCCATTGTGGACAAGGTGAGCGGGATCAAGAGGATTGAGGGCGATCGCGTAGACTAGGCCGCCCGCTTTCTTCTCTTCTTGTCGCTGCTGATCAGGTTATGAGAACAATCTGTTAGAGCCGCGACAAGCTACCTTGTAATATAACTCTATTCCGGGTAATGATTGCTATGTTATTCCCTTTACTTGATTCCTCGCTTTGTATGTTTTTGCCCTACGCTTTTAGGGAACTTGCCGGTGCAGGCACCTTAGCCGCGAGCGCTGAGTGCGGGACGTCAGCAGCCTGCTGGCGGTGCTGCTACCAACAAGAAACCTTGTCGCAACTAGTCGCAGCTCACTTAAGTTGTTGAGCGGACTCGAAACAAAGTAAGGGCGCAACTAGCTACGAGTTGGTTCCTTCGCGCACAGGTTTTCCATACAAAGTGTGGTCGTTCAAGGGAGATAACTTAAGAATTTAAAAAATCTGATTGCTCAAACTTTGGCAACTTAGCTTTTCTGTTGTTTGCTTCCCGGTAAGGCAAAACTTTCTTGAACGACGCCTGGTCCATACCATTATCTTCTCCTCCCCCCCCCCCCCGGCAAATTTGTGGGCGGGGGAACCTTCCTTTCCTTGAGGAAAAAGAAAGAAGAGAAAATAAAGATATGGAGCCTTACGGCTCATTATTGCTTACCGGAGAGTAGGTACTGCACAAAGTGTCAGATCCTATATGCAAAAAATAGAAAGCATGAAATTGACAAGATGTGCTGAGCATATGAGCTTTACTTATGCACGGGGTCTGCGCCCGGCTTTGTACAAAGGATTACATGCAACAGCGGCAAGACTTGTACAAAAGGTGGTTGCCGGAACAGGTTCCAGCAACCGCGCCTTCCGGGTAAAACTTATGAAGATGCTCAATGTTCCAGGAATTGCTCACAGGAATGCTATCTTCGGTCTCAAGGCGGACAGCGCCAGGCCTAGTGACTCGTTTCACCCGGTAAGGGCCTTCCCACTTCGGCGTCAACTTGTTGGAATTCTTGGCGGACTGAACACGCCGAAGAACAAGGTCGCCTTCCTCGAGACTTCTGGCGTTAACTTTGCGGCTATGGTAGCGGCGCAAAGCTTGCTGGTAGCGAGCAGCTCGTACAGCAGCCTGAAGACGGTCTTCCTCAAGGAGCAGCGCGTCATCTTGTCGCAGCTGCTCTTGCTCAATCTCATCATAAGCGAGCACTCGAGGTGACCCGTATACGAGTTCCCTGGGGATAACTGCCTCTGCTCCATATACTAGAGCGAAAGGTGTCTGGCCAGTGGCTCGATTTGGCGTTGTCCTGATCGACCAAAGAACCACCGGCAGCTCCTCGATCCAGTTTCTTTCGCACTTGTGCAGCCTGTGGAAAGTCCTGGTCTTGAGCCCACGCAGCACTTCAGCATTTGCCCTCTCCGCTTGACCGTTGCTTCTCGGGTGAGCAACAGAAGCGAAGCAGACCTTGGTGCCAAGATCTTGGACGTATTGCATGAAGGTGCGGCTCGTGAATTGCGTACCGTTGTTGGTGATTATCCTGTTAGGGATCCCGAAGTGGCAAACAATCGACCTGAAGAACTTGACTGTTGACTGTGCTGTCACCTTCCTCACTGCTTCCACTTCCGGCCACTTTGTGAACTTGTCGATTGCAACGTACAAGTACTCAAAGCCCCCGACTGCTCGGGGAAAGGGGCCGAGGATGTCGAGCCCCCAGACCGAAAATGGCCAGGATAAAGGGATTGTCTGGAGTGCTTGAGCTGGTTGGTGTATCTGCTTGGAATGGAACTGGCACGCTTCACACTTGGTTACTTGTGCAGTTGCATCCTGGAGGGCTGTCGGCCAAAAGAAACCTTGCCGGAATGCTTTGCCGGCAAGTGCTCTTGCACCGATGTGGTGACCACATATGCCTCCATGTATCTCTGCCAACAGCTTTTGTCCGTCTTCCCGGTGAATACACTTCAATTTCACACCGTTGAGTCTTCTTCTGTACAGTGTGTTGTCGACAAACTGGTACATACTTGACTGCCGGGCTACTCTTTCCGCTTCTTTTTGCTCTTCGGGAAGTTCTCCTGTCTGAAGGAAACGGACAATCTGCTGTGCCCATGCTGGAGCTTGTGGCTCGACAACAAGGACTAAAGGCAAAAGTGCTGCTACGGGAACATCCGCTTCTACGGCGAGAATCTGCGGCTCTGCCGGAGCTTGACGTTCCCCGGCAAGCTTGCCGGAGCAAAACTTACCGGGAGCTTCTGCTTCAACGAAACAAACCCTAGGGCTTGCCGGAGCAGACTGCTCCTCAGCGCTCTTGGCGTTGATCTTGGGGACCTTCTTGGCCAAAGGCAAATCTGCTGCTGCGGGAACATCCACTTCTACGGCAAGAACTTGCCGCTCTGTCGGAGCTTGACGTTCCCCGGCAAGCTTGCCGGAGCAAAACTTGTCGGGAGTTTCTGCTTCAATGGAACAAACCCTAGGGCTTGCCGGAGCAGATTGCTCCTCAGCGCTCTTGGCGTTGATCTTGGGGACCTTCTTGGCGGCGGCTTCGGGAAGCTCTGCCGAAAACTAGTCACCAGAAATCAACTTCCTCTTCTTGCTCTGTCCAGTTGATGGCGTTACAGACGGTTGAGTCAGCTTGAGCACAAAGATCCCTGGTTCCACAGGTAATTTAAGCGCGGCGCACTTTGATAGGCCATCGGCAATGGCGTTCTGAGCTCTTGGAACATGCTCCATCTGTAGGCCGTCAAAGTGCTCTTCTAGCATTCTCACTTCGTCGACGTAGGCTTCCATCAACGGACTCTGATAGCTCTTGTTCACTTGGCGGACGACAAGCTGCGAGTCACCTCTTACAATGAGGTTCTTGATCCCAAGGTCTGCCGCGATCCTGAGACCGGCAAGCAAGCCTTCATACTCTGCAGTATTGTTTGTTGCTTGCTCCTTGGGAAAGAGCATCTGGACTATGTACTTGAGGTGCTCTCCGGTGGGTGCGACAAGCAGCACGCCAGCGCCGGCGCCTTGCAGCGAAAAGGCACCATCAAAGTACATCAGCCACTCTTTGCTTGCTTCCTCGACGGGGATGCTCGTCTCTGGAATTTCTTCATCTGGTGTTGGCGTCCATTCTGCTATGAACTCTGCCAATGCTCTGCTTTGGATAGTTGAAGTACTCTCAAACTTGAGGCCAAAGCTTGACAGTTCCAGTGCCCACTCAACAATCCTGCCTGTCGCTTCAGGATTCTGTACTATCCTCTTTAGCGGAAAACGAGTGACAACTGTGATCTCATGTGCTTGGAAGTAATGGCGCAACTTTCTCGAGGCCATGAGAAGGCCGAAAAGCAATTTCTGCACGCCAGAGTACCTTGACCTAGCCCCCTGCAGAAGGGAACTCACAAAGTAAACTGGGCGCTGCACCATTCTCTTCTGTATCTCCTCGCGCGTCTGTGCAGATCCATGCTTGTCGGGACCAGAGCTTGTCGGGGAAGCCTCCTGCTTGTCGCTGGATGCGCCTGCCGTGGTTGCTGGCTCGTCATCTGCCTCCCTCTCTGCTAGCGCAGC
Source organism: Triticum dicoccoides (assembly GCF_002162155.2). Taxonomy (NCBI): domain Eukaryota; kingdom Viridiplantae; phylum Streptophyta; class Magnoliopsida; order Poales; family Poaceae; genus Triticum; species Triticum dicoccoides. The sequence goes on from NC_041388.1 coordinate 545,188,592, forward strand.
ACTAACCACTTGATTGGTTGCCACTATATACAGCAGCAACTTCTCTTGTGGCTTAGGTGCGACGAGTGTTGGAGCGGAGGACAGGTATCTCTTCAAGTCTTGCAGCGCAGCCTCCGCTTCTGGAGTCCATTTCATTGGACCTGCCTTTTTCAATATTTTGAAAAACGGCAGGGCGCGCTCAGCAGACCTAGAGATAAACCTGCTGAGAGCAGCCACGCAACCGGTAAGTCTTTGTACATCCTTGACGCACTTCGGTGCTTCAATCTGCTCAATGGCCTTGATCTTGTCGGGATTGGCTTCGATTCCCTGCTGAGACACGAAGAACCCGAGAAGTTTGCCGGAGGGGACTCCAAACACACACTTCTCGGGGTTGAGCTTGAGGCTGATCTTGCGCAGATTTGCAAAGGTCTCGTCGAAATCTTGAATCAGAGTTGCCTTGTCCTTGCTCTTGACCACTATGTCATCCATGTAGGCTTGCACATTTCTGTGTATTTGTGGCTCAAGAGCGACATGGACTACTCTTGCAAATGTTGAACCAGCATTTTTTAAACCGAAAGGCATCCGTATAAAACAGAACGTGCCACATGGAGTGATGAATGCGGTCTTCTCCTCATCCTCTTCTGCCATGAAGATCTGATGGTATCCTGAGTATGCGTCAAGAAATGAAAGTAAGTCACATCCGGCCGTGGAGTCAACAATCTGGTCAATGCGAGGCAAAGGAAATGGGTCTTTGGGACAAGCTTTGTTAACATCAGTAAAGTCGATATAAAGTCTCCATTTCCCGTTCGCCTTGCGCACGACTACAGGATTGGCCAACCACGTAGGATGGAGCACTCCTCTGACATGGCCTGCTGCTTCCAACTTCTTGATCTCTTCTGTGATGAATTCTTGGCGCTCCACTACTTGCTTCCTGACCTTCTGCTTGACGGGCCGCGCATGAGGACAAACGGCAAGATGGTGCTCAATTACTTTCCTGGGAACACCGGGGATGTCAGACGGTTGCCACGCAAACACGTCGACGTTCGCCCGCAGGAAAGCAATGAGCGTGCTTTCCTATTTAGGGTCGAGAGTGGCACTGATGGTGAAGGTACCACCAGTGCCGTCCTCCTTGGCGGACACCTTCTTGGTCTCTGGCGGAGCTGCCATTGTCTTCTTACACTTGCCGGTGGAGCTCGATGGTGCGTCCTCGACGGCAGCGCAGCACTCCGAAGAGGTGCGCTTGCCGGAGTGGGCATCAGAAATCTTGCCGGACTTGGTCTTCTTCTTCCCCCTGGGAGCTTCAACGGCAGGTGACTTGCAATCTGTTGCGGCTGCCGCTTCCCGGTAGATCTTGTCGGCGCAGATAAGAGCATCCTTCTTGTCGCCAGGGACAAAGATGACGCTTATCGGGCCTGGCATCTTCAGCATGTTGTATGCGTAGTGAGAGGCTGCCATGAACTTGGCGAGTGCTGGACGGCCGAGTATCCCATTGTAAGGCAATGGAAAATCGGCGACGTCAAAAGTGACCCTCTCGGTCCTGAAGGTCACCTCGCTGCCAAATGTTACTGGCAACGTGACCTTCCCCTTCGGCTTGCTCCTTCCCGGGCTGATTCCTTGGAATGTGCCGGTCTCTTCAAGCTCGCTGCAGGGATCTGGAGTTTCTGGAGTACAGCGGAGGAGATCAGGTTCAAGCCGGCCCCGCCGTCAACTAGCATCTTAGTGACCTTGAGGTTGCGGATAGTTGGTGAAACCAACATCGGCAAGCACCCGACCGCAGTTGTGCGATCAGGGTGGTCCTCAATATCAAAGATGATAGGCGTGCTGGACCATTTCAGAGGCTTGCGTGACTCGACAGATGGTTCCGCCGCATTGACTTCCCGCGCCCACTGCTTGAGTTGGCGGTCCGAAGTATGCAGAGAAGCACCGCCGTCAACGCACAAGACCTCTGTGGCTTTCTCGAACTCCTGCTCACTAGTCTCGACATCATCCATGTCTTCGTCGTCGTCGTCATCTTCGTCCTTGTCGCGGCCACGGGGAGGTCTGTCTCCTTGCCGCTGCTTGGCCTTGCCACGGCGTCCTCCCCGGCCGGCACCCTTCTTGCCGGATTCTCCAGCGCCTCCTTGGGCCCTCTCCTTGTCGCGTCGCTCGTATTCAGCCTTTTGCTGCTGGACAAGCTGCTCGACCTTCTTGCAGCTCTGGAGGTCATGGCCCTTGGTGCGGTGGATCTTGCATTACTGCTTGTCAGTGCCGTCCTGCTTGTCGGCGACCGCCACAGTCTGGCAATTGGTGCATGTGGCAATCTCCTTGCCGGAGCTACCAGCTTTGGCTTTCTTGGCGCCACCTTCATTGCCGGACTGCTCAACGACTAGCACATCTTTGCCTTTCTTCTTCCTGTTGTTCCGCCGCCGGCTTTTCTTTGCCGGGGCAACATCCTCGCTGTCAGATCCTCCTGCTCCTGTATTCTCTCCGGGGAGTTTCCTCCCTTCCTCAGCACGTGCACACTTGTCGGCCAGGGCATACAGCTCACTGACGTCTCTGATCTTGCACATCGCCATCTCCTCCCGCATCCTGCGGTTACGCACGTTCTGATGGAACGCGCTGATGACCGGGGTAGGGTGGATATCTGGGATGTTGTGTTGTACACGGCTGAATCTCTGAATGTACTTGCGCAGGGGCTCTCCTTCCTTCTGGGCGAGCAGATGAAGGTCACTCTCTTGGCCATGGGGTTTGTGGCCGCCTGTAAAGGCACTGACAAACTGATGGCATATGTCTGCCCAGGAGGATATGGAGTTGTCCGGCAAGTGCATGAGCCAGGACCTGATGTTGGGCTTGAGCACCTGTGGGAAGTAGTTGGCAAGGATCTTGTCGTCCTGCCCCCCGGCAGCCTACACCGCAATGGTGTAGATGCTGAGGAACTCCGACGGATGCGACTTGCCATCGTACTTCTCTGGTACGTCTGGCTTGAAATTCTTCGTGCTGGGCCACTGGACTTGCCGCAGCTCACGGGTAAACGCAGGGCAACCTACCACATACGGCAAGTCGCCTAGTTCCCCTGGCGCATGCATGTCGACAGAGGGCCCAGTGCGCTGGTCCGATTGACGTCGCGCTTCTCTTCGGCGCTCGATGCGAGTACGAGCGTCTTCTTGCTGTCGTTCGTGAAGAACTTGGCGCTGATCGCGACGAGCTCGTGGATCTGATGACGCGGTGGAGTCGCTGTCGAGGTGGATCCGGCAAGTCGGCGATCTTGGCCTTCGGGGCGGAGAGTGCACAGTGCTTGCACCCCCACCAGTCTTGTCGCCACCGGCTCGTGCCTGGCTGACTTGCGTTGGAGGGTATTCCAGGAGCAGTTGAGCTCGCGCCAAAGCTTGTGCTGTAGTGGCGGGTGGCGGTGGCGAACGGTGCGAGGAGCGGGATATGCTCGGACTTCTGACTATGTTAGAAGGAGCAGTATCCCGTCCAGGCGACCGTGCCTCGCTCGTGCCAGCATGTTGGCGTGCATGCTGGTCTTGAGCACTCCGAGATCCACCAGCTCGATCTTGGTCCAGCAAACACATGGTACCGTGAGTACCATGACGCTGCCGGTCCCGCGCCTCCTGAGATGGGCGCGGTGCATGTACGGACGCCGAGGTCTTGGAGTGCGCCCGGTCGTTGTGGGAGCCGGCTACACTGCCGATGGGCAGCGCAGCCTTGTCCTTGGACCTGGCAGCACCGTGAGCTCCCTCGTCGACGCCCGTTCTTCCGCCGGCGTCTGCCTCATCAGCCGTTTGCTCCGGCGGTGGTGGGTTCGGCGCGGACGGAGCAGCCGCCTCCGAAGCCTTCTTCTTCGGCAGCATGTCGATGAAGATGATGAAGATCTAGCTCGTGTGAACGCCGGATCTGGTTCACACAACCTCGACGCCCCCTACCTGGCGCGCCAAAGATGCCGGGGGACTAATCCACGAGCACCTATGGGACCGGCGGACCGAGTCCCTTTCGGTTCGGCGGGGGCGAGGGTCGCACGAAGAGCGGATCGAGGCAAAGCACACGAGCAGTTTACCCAGGTTCCGACCGCACGGATGCGCAAAACCCTACTCCTGCTTTGTGGTTTGTATTGAGTTCTTGCTCGGGAGCGCGGAGTGCTACAGTACACCCCAGCAGCTAACGAGACCGAGCGTGAGAGTTCTCCTCCTCCCCCCCCTCCATGTTGCGCATGGGCCTCCTTCTATATGCTCAAGGGGTCACCGACAGGTGGCAACGTAGACAAGGGTAAAAATGGAAAGGTGCTGCGGTTGGTACAGCTACCTGCTACAGTGTATCATACCTAACCCTGACGGTAGGGGACAAGGGCATTAAATGCCCGTCTGCGTCGCTTAAATAGTGCAAAAGAGACCGCCAGGGACGCCACCGCTCGCCACGATGGCGATCTTGTCAGTGCCGCTTGCCACCACGCACCGCTGGCTGCACAGCCCCCCGCCACGTACGCCTGGAAGGGTCCCAGAGTGACACGTTGGTGGATGTGCTGGAGCGCGGGCACAGAGTGGTGGCTTGCCGCGGCAAGCGCCTTGCCGCGGTCGTTGTCTTGTCGCGTCCGGGAGCTTGTCGCTTAGCGGGCCTAGCCGGGACGTGTGGCGCGTCGAGGCAAGTTCCTTGAGATGCCTTGGTTGGCCTTCCCGGCAAGCTCCTCTTGCCGGGGTCTTGTCTCCTTAAGCGCCTTGCCTTGGTTGGCCTTCCCGGCAAGCTCCTCTTGCCGGGGTCTTGTCTCCTTGGCTTGGATACTTTGTCCTTGAATGGCTCCAAAGGAACCACGGAGGACCTTGGCGGTCACCCGGCAAGCCTTGCCGCGGGATGCTGCGACTGCCCGTGCACAAGTTCGGGATACTAGGGTACCCCTACTCTAGTACACCGACAGGCCCCCTTTACTTCTCCCGCTCCCCCTCTTTCCCCTTTCTCCCTCTCTGTTGGATGGAAGGGGGAAGCCGACTAGGACTAGGAGTCCTAGTGGGACTCCCCCCACTTGGCGCGCCCCAAGGGCCGGCTGGGGCACCCCAAAGGCACATCAATTGTTCTCTTAGCCGTGTGCGGTGCCCCTCTCCACAGTTCACTCCTCCGGTCATAGCGTCGGAGTGCTTAGGCGAAGCCCTGCGCGGATCACATCACCATCACCACGCCTTCGTACTGACAGAACTCTCCCTCGACCCTCTGCTAGATCAAGAGTTCGAGGGACGTCATCGAGTTGAACGTGTGATGAACAGATAGGTGCCGTACATTCGGTACTAAGATCGGTTGGATGGTGAAGACGTTCGACTACATCAACCGCGTTAAACTAACGCTTCCGCTTTTGGTCTACAAGTGTACGTGGACACACTCTCTCCCTCTCGTTGCTATGTTTCTCCTAGATAGATCTTGCGTGATCATATGATTTTTTTTGGAATTGCATGCTACGTTCCCCAACAGTGGCATCCGAGCCAGGTCTATGCGTAGATGATATGCACAAGTAGAACACAAAGAGTTGTGGGCGATAATAGTCATACTGCTTACCACCAACGTCTTATTTTGATTCGGCGGTATTGTTGGATGAAGTGGCCCGGACCAACATTACATGACCACGTTCATGAGACCGGTTCTACCGACGTGCTTTTGCACACAGGTGGTTGGCGGGTGTCTGTTTCTCCAACTTTAGTTGAATCGAATTTGACTACGGCCGGTCCTTGTTGAAGGTTAACACGACACACTTGATGAAAAATTGTTGTGGTTTTTGATGCGTAGGTAAGAACTGTTCTTGCTAGAAGCCCGTAGTAGCCATGTAAAACTTGCAACTACAATGTAGAGGACGTCTAACTTGTTTTTGCAGGGCATGTTGTGATATGATATGGTCAAGACGTGATGAGATATAAATTGTTGTATGAGATGATCATGTTTTGTAGAAGTTATCTGCAACTGGCAGGAGCCTTATGGTTATTGCTTTATTGTATGAAATGCAATCGCCATGTAATTGCTTCACTTTATCACTAAGCGGTAGCGATAGTCGTTGAAGCAATAGTTGGCGAGACAACAACGACGCTATGATGGACATCAAGGTGTCAAGCTGGTGACGATGGAGATCATGGCGGTGCTTTGGAGATGGAGATCAAAGGCACAAGATGATGATGGCCATATGATGTCACATATTTTGATTGCATGTTATGTTTATCTTTTATGCATCTTATTTTGCTTAGTACGACGGTAGCATTATAAGATGATCCCTCACTAAATTTCAAGTTACAAGTGTTCTCCCCGAGTATGCACCGTTGCTACAGTTCATCGTGCCGAGACACCACGTGATGATCGGCTGTGATAAGCTCTACATTCACATACAATGGGTGCAAGCCAGTTTTGCACGTGCAGAATACTTGGGTTAAACTTGACGAGCCTAGCATATGCATATATGGCCTGGGAACACTGAGACCGAAAGGTCCAACGTGAATCATATAGTAGATATGATCAACATAGAGATGTTCACCATTGAAAACTAATCCATCTCATGTGATGGTTGGACATGGTTTAGTTGATATGGATCACGTGATCACTTAGATGATTAGAGGGATGTCTATCTAAGTGGGAGTTCTTAAGTAGTTTGATTAACTGAACTTTAATTTATCATGAATTTAGTACCTGATAGTATTTTGCATGTCTATGTTGTTGTAGATAGATGGCCCGTGCTATTGTTCCGTTGAATTTTAATGCGATCCTAGAGAAAGCTAAGTTGAAGGATGATGGTAGCAATTACACGGACTAGGTCCATAACTTGAGGATTATCCTCATTGTTGCACAAAAGAATTACGTCCTGGAAGCACCGCTAGGTGGCAAACCCGCTGCAGGAGCAATGCCATATGTTGTGAACACCTGGCAGAGCAAAGCTGATGACTAATCGATAGTTCAGTGTGCCATGCTTTACGGCTTAGAACCAGGACTTCAATGATGTTTTGAACGTCATGGAGCATATGAGATGTTTCAGGAGTTGAAGTTAATATTTCAAGAAAATGCCCGGATTGAGAGCTATGAAGTCTCCAATAAGTTCTACAACTTCAAAATGGAGGAGAATAGTTGTGTCTGTGAACATATACTCAGAATGTCTGGGTACCACAACCACTTGACTCGGCTGGGAGTTAATCTTCCTGATGATGGTGTCATTGACAGACTTTTTCAATCATTGCCACCAAGCTACAGGAGCTTCGTGATGAACTATAATATGCAAGGGATGGATAAGACGATTCCCGAGCTCTTCGCAATGCTCAAGGCTGCGGAGGTAGAAATCAAGGAGTATCAAGTGTTGATGGTCAACAAGACCACCAGTTTCAAGAAAAAAAGTACAGGGAAGAAGGGGAACTTCAAGAAGAACGGCAAGTGATGTCTACTACACAACCTTCTTCTTGTAGACGTTGTTGGGCCTCCAAGTGCTGAGGTTTGTAGGACAGTAGCAAATTTCCCTCAAGTGGATGACCTAAGGTTTATCAATCTGTGGGAGGCGTAGGATGAAGATGGTCTCTCTCAAACAACCCTGCAACCGAATAACAAAGACTCTCTTGTGTCCCCAACACACCCAATACAATGGTAAATTGTATATGTGCACTAGTTCGGCGAAGAGATGGTGATACAAGTGCAATATGGATAGTAGATAATGGTTTTTGTAATCTGAAAATATAAAAACAGCAAGGTATCAAGTGGTAAAAGTGAGCGTAAACAGTATTGCAATGCTAGGAAACAAGGCCTAGGGTTCATACTTTCACTAGCGCAAGTTCTCTCAACAATAATAACATAATTGGATCATATAACTATCCCTCAACATGCAATAAAGAGTCACTCCAAAGTCACTAATAGCGGAGAACGAACGAAGAGATTATGGTAGGGTACGAAACCACCTCAAAGTTATTATTTCCGATCGATCTATTCAAGAGTTCGTACTTGAATAACACCTTAAGACACAAATCAACCAAAACCCTAATGTCACCTAGATACTCCAATGTCACCTCAAGTATCCGTGGGTATGATTATACGATATGCATCACACAATCTCAGATTCATCTATTCAACCAACACAAAGAAATTCAAAGAGTGCCCCAAAGTTTGTACTGGAGAGTCAAGACTAGAGGGATGTATATCTAAGTGGGAGTCCTTAAGTAATACGATTAATTGAACTTTAATTTATCATGAAATTTGTCCTGATAGTTTTTGCATATCTATGTTGTTGTAGATCAATGGCCCGTGCTACCGTTCCCTTGAATTTTAATGAGTTCCTACAGAAAGCTAAGTTGAAAGATGATGGTAGCAATTACACGGGCTGGGTCCATAACTTGAGGATTATCCTCATTGCTGCACAGAAGAATTACATCCTAGAAGCACTGCTAGGTGCAAGGCCCACTGCAGGAGCAACTCTGAACATTATGAACGTCTGGCAGACTAAAGCTGACGACTACTCGATAGTTCAGTGTGCCATGCTTTACGACTTAGAATCGGGACTTCAAAGACATTTTGAATGTCATGGAGCATATGAGATGTTCCAAGAGTTTAAGTTAATATTTCAAGCAAATGCCCGAGTTGAGAGATATGAAGTTTCCAACAAGTTCTATAGCTGCAAGATGCAGGAGAATAATTCTGTAAGTGGACACATACTCAGAATGTCCGGGTACCATAACAACTTCACTCAGGTGGGAGTTAATATTCCTGATGATCTTGTCATTGACAGAGTTCTTCAGTCACTGCCACCAAGCTATAAAGGCTTTGTGATGAACTACAATATGCAACGGATGGAAAAGACAATTCCCGAGCTCTTCGCGATGCTAAAGGCTGCGGAGGTAGAAATCAAGAAGGAGCATCAAGTGTTGATGGTTAACAAGACCACTAGTTTCGAGAAAAAGGGCAAAGGGAAGAAGGGTAACTTCAAGAAGAATAGAAAGCAAGTTGCTGCTCCCGGGAAGAAGCCCAAGTTTGGACCTAAGCCTGAAACTGAGTGCTTCTACTACAAAGGGACTGGTCACTGGAAGTGGAACTGCCTTAAGTATTTGGCGGATAAGAAGGATGGCAAAGTAAAAGGTATATTTGATATACATGTTATTGATGTGTACCTTACTAATGCTCGTAGTAGCACCTGGGTATTTGATACTGGTTCTCTTGCTCATATTTGCAACTCGAAACAGGGGCTACAGATTAGACGAAGATTGGTTAAGTTTGAGGTGACGATGCGAGTTGGAAATGGTTCCAAGGTTGATGTGATCGCCGTCGGCACGCTACCTGATATGTCTCCAATGTATCTATAATTTTTGATTGCTCCATGCTATATTATCTTCTGTTTTGGATGTTTATGGGCTTTATTATACACTTTTATATTATTTTTGGGACTAACCGATTAACCCAGAGCCCAGTGCCAATTTCTGTTTTTCCTTGTTTTAGAGTATCGCAGAAAAGGAAAATCAAACGGAGTCCAATTGACCTGAAACTTCACGGAAGTTATTTTTGGACCAGAAGAAACCCAGAAGACTTGGAGTGCACGTCAGGAAAGAAACAAGGGAGCCACGAGGTAGGGGGGCACGCCCTCCACCCTAGTGGGCCCCTCATGGCCCCCCTAACGTACTTCTTCCGCCTATATATCTCCATATACCCTAAAAATATCCGAGAGCACAATCGATCAGGAGTTCCACCGCCAGAAGCCTCCGTAGCCACCGAAAGCTAATCTAGACCCGCTCCGGCACCCTGCCGGAGGGGGAAATCCCTCTCTGGAGGCCATCTTCATCATCCCGGTGCTCTCCATGACGAGGAGGGAGTAGTTCTCCCTCAGGGCTGAGGGTATGTACCAGTAGCTATGTGTTTGATCTCTCTCTCGTGTTCTTGATTTGGCATGATCTTGATGTGTCGCGAGCTTTGCTATTATAGTTGGATCTTATGTTTCTCCTCCCCCTCTACTCTCTTGTAATGGATTGAGTTTCCCCTTTGAAGTTATATTACCGGATTGAGTCTTTAAAGATTTGAGAACACTAGATGTATGTCTTGCTGTGCATATCTGTGGTGACAATGGGATATCACGTGATTCACTTGATGTATGTTTTGGTAACCAACTTGTGGGTTCCGCCCATGAACCTATGTATAGGGGTTGGCACACGTTTTTGTCATGATTCTCCGGTAGGAACTTTGGGGCACTCTTTGAGGTTCTATGTGTTGGTTGACTAGATGAATCTGAGAATGTGTGATGCATATCGTATAATCATACCCACGGATACTTGAGGTGACATTGGAGTATCTAGGTGACATTAGGGTTTTGGTTGATTTGTGTCTTAAGGTGTTATTCTAGTACGAACTCTAGGGCTGTTTGTGACACTTATAGGAATAGCCCAACGGATTGATTGGAAAGAATAACTTTGAGGTGGTTCCGTACCCTACCATAATCTCTTCGTTCGTTCTCCGCTATTAGTGACTTTGGAGTGACTCTTTGTTGCATGTTGAGGGATAGTTATGTGATCCAATTATGTTATTATTGTTGAGAGGACTTGCACTAGTGAAAGTATGAACCCTAGGCCTTGTTTCAACGCATTGCAATACCGTTTATGCTCACTTTTACCATTAGTTACCTTGCTGTTTTCATATTTTCATATTACAAAAACCATTATCTACTATCCATATACCACTTGTATCACCATTTCTTTGCCGAACTAGTGCACCTATACAATTTACCATTGTATTGGGTGTGTTGGGGACACAAGAGACTATTTGTTATTTGGTTGCAGGGTTGCTTGAGAGAGACCATCTTCATCCTACGTCTCCTACGGATTGATAAACCTTAGGTCATCCACTTGAGGGAAATTTGCTACTGTCCTACAAACCTCTGCACTTGGAGGCCCAACAATGTCTACAAGAAGAAGGTTGTGTAGTAGACATCAAGCTCTTTTCTGGCGCCGTTGTCGGGGAGGTTAGCGCTTGAAGGTATATCTTTAGATCTTGCAATCGAGTCTTTTAGTTTCTTGTGTTAGCACTAGTTTAGTTTATAAAAGAAAACTATAAAAAAATGGAATTGAGTTTACCTCATATGCTTCATCTTTTTAATATCTTTCGTGAGTATGATGGATAGGAAAATTGTGCTCAAATACTAGAAGAAGAATTACATAGAATGCTTGGCATAAAATATGTGAATGATGAGCATTATTGCAATGTTGTTAGTACGAATTCTTTGAATATCCATGATACTAATGATGATTGCACTAGTTATGATGAAAATGTCTCCTATAAACATGTCAATTTTTGTGGAGTGCATTGGGTTCGCAAGTACACACCAAATAGGGAAGATAGATATTGCAAGAGGCATAAGCACTTCGAAAATAAATTGTTGCAAGAAAGGCTAGATGATTGTGATGAAAATTTAAATTTTCTTTGCCATACTTGTGAGCTTTGCAATGAACGTGGTCATTTAACCATCTGATGCAAATTGTTTCATGATCTAATCGTGTCCAAAAATTGTGATGAGTTGATTTCCCTTGCACATTATAATGAACTTAGCTTGCTTATGGGTTGCGAAGAAATGAAACATATAACTGGGTATCTTCCAGAATTTGCCCATTATAAACTGCTTGGCTTTGATTTAGAGGAAATTTATATGTATTGTGCGGTGAATTGCATTGAAAATCCTTATATTGCCAATTAGTATAAAGAAAAGAAAAAAAATAGAAGATGAAGAGAATACTAATGAAAGGGAAGAGACTTCCCAATATCCTCCTATTATTTCTTATGATGAATCAGGTAACGAGGAGGAGCCTCCTATTCAACCAATCTCATTAATAAGGAGCTCCAAAAAGGGGATTGAACCCACACATGATGTGGTGAAGAAGAAGAAAAGAAAAAGGAAGAGAGGTAAAAAGATATCTCCCCCAAATAATGCTGCTCCTATTACTATTGTGCCTCATGAAAATATAATTGTGGAAGATAATGATACTTCTTATGATCTTGAAAATCTTTTTGGCACTTGCTTGGAAGATTTATGATAATTGCTATACTATTGGTGCTATCCATACTATTAATGATGAGAGTGATTATGCTTATGATATTAAAAGGGCCAAGCTTTGGGATGCTATGTTTAATGACGATATTTTTAGTCTCCCAAGTGTTGACATGCAAATTTATAATGATGATAGCATGCCTCCTACTTATGATTATTATTGTGATGATACTTATGCTATAAAAGTATTGATTATATTTATAAAACTTGTCATGATTATGGCTACCCATTTTCTTAACATTACTCTTTTAATGTGGAAACAATTTATAGTATTCGAGTCTCTTATGATACTCCCACTATTCCGATTGAGAAAATTTTTGCTTATGTGGAGAGTAGTAAATTTTCTATGCTTGTAGATCATGAAAAGAATGCTTTAGGTGCTGGTTATATTGTTGAATTCATTCATGATTCTACTGAAAATTATTATGAGGGAGGAACATATGCTTGTAGGAATTGCAATAATATCAAGTTTCCTCTCTATGTGCTTAAAGTTTTGAAGTAATGCTTGTTTTACCTTCCTATGCAAGTTGATTCTTGTTCCCACAAGTTTTTTGCTCACAAAATCCCTATGCATAGGAAGTGGGTTAGACTTAAATGTGATAGTCATATTCTTCTTGATACTCTCCTTATGTTTCAATTGTTATTCTTTATGTGAGCATCGTTGAAATCATCATGCCTAGCTAGGGGCGTTAAACGATCGCGCTTGTTGGGAGGCAACCCAATCCTATTCTTGTTCTTTAATTTTTGTTCCTGTTTAGTAATAAATAATTCATCTAGCCTCTGTTTATATGTGGTTTTATGCTTTTAATTAGTGTTTGTGCCAAGTAGAACCTTTGGGAAGACTTGGGGAAAGTCTTGTTCATCATGCTGTCAAAAACAGAAACTTTAGCGCTCACAAGAATTGCTGCCATGTTTATTTGGAGAGTGATATTTAGTTAATTATTTTTTCAGATGATTAATAGATAAATTCCTCACGTCCAGCAATTTATTTTAGAATTTTATGAGTTCCAGAAGTATACGTTTGATCCAGATTACTACAGATTGTTCTGTTTTTGACAGATTCTGTTTTCTATGTGTTGTTTACTTATTTTGATGAATCTATGGCTAGTAAAAGAGTTTATAAACCATAAAGAAGTTGGAATACAGTAGTTTTAACACCAATATAAATAAAGAATGAGTTCATTACAGTACCTTGAAGTGGTGGTTTATTTTCTTATACTAACGGAGCTTACGAGTTTTCTGCTAAGTTTTGTGTTGTGAAGTTTTCAAGTTTTGGATAAGGATTCGATGGACTATGGAATAAGGAGTGGCAAGATCCTAATCTTGGGGATGACCAAGGCACCCCAAGGTAATATTCAAGGATATCCAAGAGCCTAAGCTTGGGGATGCCCCGGAAGGCATCCCCTCTTTCGTCTTCGTTCATCGGTAACTTTATTTGGAGCTATATTTTTATTCGCCACATGATATGTGTTTTGCTTGGAGCGTCATTTTATTCTATTTAGTTTCGCTTGATGTTTGAATAAAATACCAAGATTTGAAATTCTTAAATTTTAGAGTCTTCACATAGTTGCATAATTATTCGACTACTCATTGATCTTCACTTATATCTTTCGGAGTAGTTTGTCATTTGCTCTAGTACTTCACTTATATCCTTTTAGAGCATGGTGGTGGTTTTATTTTGTAGAAATAGATGAACTCTCATGATCCACTTATATTATTTTGAGAGTCTTAAATAGCATGGTAATTTTCTTAAAATCCTAATATGCTAGGTATTCAAGATTAGTAAAATTTTCTTATGAGTGTTTTGAATACTAAGAGAAGTTTGATGCTTGATGATTGTTTTGAGATATGGAGGTAATAATATAAAAGTCGCGCTAGTTGAGTAGTTGTGAAATTGAGAAATGCTTGTGTTGAAGTTTGCAAGTCCTATAGCATGCACGTATGGTAAACATTATGTAACAAATTTGAAACATGAGGTGTTATTTGATTGTCCTCCTTATGAGTGGCGGTCGGGGACGAGCGATGGTCTTTTCCTACCAATCTATCCCCCTAGGAGCATGCTCGTAGTGCCGAGGTTTTTGATGACTTGTTGGTTTTTGCAATAAGTATGTGAGTTCTTTATGACTAATGTTGAGTCCATGGATTATACGCACTCTCACCCTTCCATCCTTGCTAGCCTCTTCAGTACCGTGCATTGCCCTTTCTCACATTGAGAGTTGGTGCAAACTTCGCCGGTGCATCCAAAACCCGTGATATGATATGCTCTATCACACATAAACCTCCTTATATCTTCCTCAAAACAGCCACCATACCTACCTATTATGGCATTTCCATAGCCATTCCGAGATATATTGCCATGCAACTTTCCACTGTTCCGTTTATTATGACACGCTTCATCATTGTCATATTGCTTTGCATGATCATGTAGTCGACATCGTATTTGTGGCAAAGCCACCTCTCATAATTCTTTCATACATGTCACTCATGCATCATTGCACATTCCGGTACACCGCCGGAGGCATTCATATAGAGTCATACTTTGTTCTAGTCTCGAGTTGTAATCATTGAGTTGTAAATAAATAGAAGTGTGATGATCATCATTTTCTAGAGCATTGTCCCAAGAGAGGAATAAAAAAAGAAGAGAAAGGCCATACAAAAAGGGGGCCCAAAAAATGAGAGAAAAAGAGAGAAGGCACAATTCTACTATCCTTTGCCACACTTGTGCTTCAAAGTAGCACCATAATCCTCATGATAGAGAGTCTCTTGTTTTGTGACTTTCATATACTAGTGGGAATTTTTCATTATAGAACTTGGCTTGTATATTCCAACAATGGGCCTCCTCAAGTGCCCTAGGTCTTCGTGAGCAAGCAAGTTGGATGCACACCCACTTAGTTTCTTTTGTTGAGCTCTCATTCATTTATAGCTCTAGTGCATCCGTTGCATGGAAATCCCTACTCCTCGCATTAACATCAATCGATGGGCATCTCCATAGCCCATTGATTAGCCTCATTGATGTGAGACTTTCTCCTTTTTGTCTTCTCCACATAACCCCCATTATCATATTCTATTCCACCCATAGTGCTATGTCCATGGCTCACGCTCATATATTGCGTGAAAGTTTATAGGTTTGAGATTACTAAAGTATGAAACAATTGCTTGGCTTGTCATCGGGGTTGTGCATGATGAGAGCATTCTTGTGTGACGAAAATGGAGCATGACTAAACTATATGATTTTGTAGGGATGAACTTTCTTTGGCCATGTTATTTTGAGAGGACATAATTGCTTAGTTAGTATGCTTGAAGTACTATTATTTTTATATCAATATGAACTTTTGTCTTGAATCTTTCGGATCTGAATATTCATACCACAATTAAGAAGAAATACATTGAAATTATGCCAAGTAGCACTTTGCATTAAAAATTCTGTTTTTATCAATTATCTACTCGAGGACGAGCAGGAATTAAGCTTGGGGATGCTAATATGTCTCCAACGTATCTATAATTTTTGATTGCTCCATGCTATATTATCTTATGTTTTGGATGTTTATGGGCTTTATTATACACTTTTATATTATTTTTGGGACTAACCTATTAACCCAGAGCCCAGTGCCAGTTTCTGTTTTCCCCTTGTTTTAGAGTATTGCAGAAAAGCAAAATCAAACGAAGTCCAATTGACCTGAAACTTCACAGAAGTTATTTTTGGACCAGAAGAAACCCAAAAGACTTGGAGTGCACGTCAGGAAAGAAATGAGGGAGCCACGAGGTAGGGGGCGCACCCACCCCCCTAGGGCGCGCCCTCCACCCTTGTGGGCCCCTTGTGGCCCCCTGACGTACTTCTTTCGCCTATATATCTCCTTATACCCTAAAAACATCCGAGAGCACAATAGATTGGGAGTTCCGCCGCCAGAAGCCTTCGTAGCCACCGAAAGCCAATCTAGACCCGTTTCGGCACCCTGCCGGAGGGGGAAATCCCTCTCCGATGGCCATCTTCATCATCCTGGTGCTCTCCATGACGAGGAGGGAGTAGTTCTCCCTCGGGGCTGAGGGTATGTACCAGTAGCTATGTGTTTGATCTCTCTCTCTCTCGTGTTCTTGATTTGGCACGATCTTGATGTATCGCGAGCTTTCTTATTATAGTTGGATCTTATGTTTCTCCTCCCCCTCTACTCTCTTGTAATGGATTGAGTTTCCCCTTTGAAGTTATCTTATCAGATTGAGTCTTTAAAGATTTGAGAACACTTGATGTATGTCTTGCCGTGCGTATCTGTGGTGACAATGGGATATCACGTGATTCACTTGATGTATGTTCTGGTGACCAACTTGCGGGTTCCGCCCATGAACCTATGGATAGGGGTTGGCACACGTTTTCGTCGTGATTCTCCGGTAGGAACTTTGGGGCACTCTTTGAGGTTCTATGTGTTTGTTTAATAGATGAATATGAGATTGTGTGATGTATATCGTATAATCATACCCACGGATACTTGAGCTGACATTGGAGTGTCTAGGTCACATTAGGGTTTTGGTTGATTTGTGTCTTAAGGTGTTATTCTAGTACGAACTCTAGGGCTGTTTGTGACACTTATAGGAATAGCCCAACGGATTGATTGGAAAGAATAACTTTAAGGTGGTTTCGTACCTTACCATAATCTCTTCGCTCGTTCTCCGCTATTAGTAACTTTGGAGTGACTCTTTGTTGCATGTTGAGGGATAGTTATGTGATCCAATTATGTTATTATTGTTGAGAGGACTTGCACTAGTGAAAGTATGAACCCTAGGCCTTGTTTCAACGCATTGCAATACCGTTTACGCTCACTTTTACCATTAGTTACCTTGCTGTTTTTATATTTTCATATTACAAAAACCATTATCTACTATCCATATACCACTTGTATCACCATCTCTTCGCCGAACTAGTGCACCTATACAATTTACCAATGTATTGGATGTGTTGGGGACACAGGAGACTCTTTGTTATTTGGTTGCAGGGTTGCTTGAGTGAGACCATCTTCATCCTACGCCTCCTACGGATTGATAAACCTTAGGTCATCCACTTGAGGGAAATTTGCTATTGTCCTACAAACCTTTGCACTTGGAGGCCCAACAACGTCTACAAGAAGAAGGTTGTGTAGTAGACATCACTACCTCTACATCTACCGTCTGGATAGCATAAATGGATACTTGAATATGAATTTTTCAATGAAAGACATCGGTGAAGCTGCTTATATATTGGGCATCAAGATCTATAGAGATTGATCAAGACGCTTAATTGGACTTTCAAAAAGCACATACCTTGATAAAGTTTTGAAGAAGTTCAAAATGGAACAGTCAAAGAAATGGTTCTTGCCTGTGTTACAAGGTGTGAAGTTGAATCAGACTCAATGCCCTACCACTTCAGAAGATAGAGAGAAAATGAAATTCATTCCCTATGCCTCAGCCATAGGTTCTATCATGTATGCAATGTTGTGTACCAGATCTGAGGTGTGCCTTGATATAAGTTTAGCAGGGAGGTACCAAAGTAATCCATGAGTGGATCACTGGACAGCGGTCAAAAATATCATGAAATACCTGAAAAGGACTAAGGATATGTTTCTCGTTTATGGAGGTGACAAAGAGCTTGTCGTAAATGGTTACGTCGATGCAAGATTTGACACTGACTTGGATGACTCTAAGTCGCAAACCGGATACATATTTATATTAAATGGTGGAGTTGTAAGTTGGTGCATTTCCAAGCAGAGCGTCGTGGTGGGATCTACGTGCGAAGCGGAGTACATAGCTTCTTCGGAAGCAGCAAATGAAGGAGTCTAGATGAAGGAGTTCATATCCGATCTAGGTGTAATACCTAGCGCATCGGGTCCAATGAAAATCTTTTGTGACAATACTGGAGCAATTGCCTTGGCGAAGGAATCCAGATTTCACAAGAGAACCAAACACATCAATAGACGCTTCAATTCCATCCGCGATCAAGTCAAGGCTGGAGACATAGAGATTTGCAAGATACATATGGATCTGAATGTTGCAGACCCGTTGACTAAGCCTCTTCCATGAGCAAAACATGATCAGCACCAAGACTCCATGGGTGTTAGAATCATTACTATGTAATCTAGATTATTGACTCTAGTGCAAGTGGGAGACTGAAGGAAATATGCCCTAAAGGCAATAATAAAGTTGTTATTTATATTTCCTTATATATGATAAATGTTTATTATTCATGCTAGAATTGTATTAACCAGATACTTATTACATGTGTGAATACATAGACAAAAACAAAGTGTCCCTAGTATGCCTCTACTTGACTAGCTCGTTAATCAAGGATGGTTAAGTTTCCTAACACTACTAGGAAAAGGGCTACAGATAGGATTGACACTAATGGCGCACCAGGGAAGTAGTGCGCCACTACTATATACTAATGGCGCACCAGTTGGTGATGCGCCATTAGTGTGGAAGACACTAATGGCACACCAGAAAATAGGTGCGCCACTAGTGATAATTTTTTTCATTTTTACATACATACTAATGGCGCATCCTACCGAAGTGCGCTATTACTTGTTCTAACTAGCAATGGCGCACCAGACAGGGAGTGCGCCAGTACTGAATTTTTTTTTATTCTTTTTTTTGCAAAACTACTAATGGCGCACCCAGTAAAAGTGCGCCATTAGTATATTTTTTTTTTACTTTTCTGCAAAACTACTAATGGCACACCACCTGCAGGTGCGCCATTAGTAACCAGGGTTACTAATGGCGCATTTGTAGGTGGTGCGCCATTAGTAACCTGGGACCCCAACAAGATATTTTGGACAGCCACACCTACCCACTCACTTTCCCCACTTCATTCCCTCCACCTCCTTCTCCAAGCTTTCGGCTGCCTCCTCCTCCTCACCTCATTTCCACCATAGATTCATCAAAATTAAGTGGTGAAATTACCTTTTTTGATAGGTAAGTAAGGGGAAAGCCATCTTCATGATGTAGATCTACTTTTTTTCTCCCTAGCTCGCTCCAACAACGTGCACATGCACTTTTTGTGGCCTAGCTAGATCTATGTATGTTTGTGGTGTTGCATGTGTTTGTGGTGTTGCATATATGTTTGTGCTTGCAGGTACCGGTATTTGAAATGCGATAGTTGCCAATATTTTGCCGGAATGTTGATTCATTTCCGTTTCGGCGAGAATTTTGGCACTATGCATTCTTTTTTGTCCTATTTTTAGGGAAGGTCATGCCAAATTTTTTCTTGGTTCTAAAATATCGTTTTGCTCTACCCCGCAGGCGACCATGGTCCGCACGATGACCGAAGGCATCGTGAATAGGTTTTTGAGCTCCGCGAAGGCCGAGATGCTTCAAAAGAACGAGACGGAGATAAGATGTCCGTGTCGAAGATGCAAGCTGAAGAGCCTTATTGCGGACCCGGATTCCAGGCAGGTGCGGGACCACCTGCTCTTGCGTGGTTTCATGGATGGCTATCGGTGGCAAGGTGATGAAGAGGACTATGAAGTCGTCCATGGGGGCCGGGCAAGAAATGAGGAAGGGCAACAAGACAAGTACCACCGCGGCAAGGGCGGGCGAGAAGACGAAGAATCTCCAGGACATGATCACGACGGTGATGCTGTACAGAGTCATCATGTCGAAGATGTCGTACATGATGAGGAAGATCAAGACGAAGGGCATGATCATGAAGATGAAGATGCCGGAGCAGACGACGATGGAGGCTGGGTGCAGGACCCTCATATTCAAGAGCTGCTTCTCAAGTAGACGGATAACGCAAGAGCTGCCGCCCGAGAGAAAGCCAAGCTAGATCAATTGGAGATAGACGCGGTTACTCCATTGTATGAAGGATGCAGGCCCGAGGATACCCGCCTAAAAGTAACGCTCATGGCTCTGGAGATGAAGGTAAAACACAAAATGACCGACGCATGCTTCGACGAGAACATGTCATTCTGGCACGAACGTCTTCCCAAGGGGAACAAGTGCCCGACCAGTTTCGAGGAGGCGAAGAAAATCGTGTGTCCTCTAGATTTATCACACGTGAAATACCATGTCTGCATGAACAATTGCATCATTTATTGGGACGAGCACGCGGAGTCTACCATTTGCCCGGTGTGTGGCGTCACTCGATACAAGAAGAGGAAGAAAGCTCCTCGAAAATCGGTGTGGTACTTTCTGATCACTCCTCGTCTACAGCGGTATTTCGTGGACCCTAAGGTAGCAAAGCTCCTGCGTTGGCACGCGGATAGGGAGGAGAAGAAGCGGGAAGATGACAGAAATGATCCGGAGATAAATAAAAAAGACAAGATGCTGAGTCACCCTAAGGATGCGAGCCAGCGGCAAGTGTTGAACTTCGAATACCCAGAATTTGGGAAGGATCTAAGGAACATCATGCTGGGCGCGAGCACCGATGGAGTCAATCCGTTTGGCAGCCAGAGAAGCACACATAGCACCTGGCATGTGTTTGTGTGGATGTACAACCTTCCCCCCTGGTTGTGCATGAAGAGGAAGTACATTCACATGAGTATGCTAATTGAAGGGCCGAAACAACCAGGGAACAACATCAATCTGTATCTGGGGCTGCTGAAAGAGGAGCTAGACACACTGTGGAAAACGCCAGCCAATACGTGGGACACCGCAGAGAAAGAATATTTCCCTATGAGAGCCGCACTGCTCACGACGGTGCACGACTATCTCAGTTACGGATATCTCGCGGGGCAGGTAGTCCACGGATTTTCTGGATGCGTAAGGTGCATGGATGACACAATGTATCGCCAGCTAGATAGAGATCTCGGGTCTTCAAAAACCGTGTTCATGGGACATCGAAGGTGGCTTCGCGACGATGACCCGTGGAGGAAACGCAAGGATCTGTTCGATGGTGAAACCGAACCCCGAAAACGCCCGCGTATGAGGAGCGGTGAGGAAATAGACGAGCTGTTGAAAAATTGGAAAGATTGCCCACTGCCGGGAAAGAAGCAAAAGGCGCCAGAGTCGGGAAAGAAGCAAAAGGCGCCAAAGCCGCTGCTGAAGGTATGGAAAACGAGGTCTGTTTTCTGGGACTTGCCGTACTGGAAGATCCACCGTGTGCCTCACAGCCTTGATGCCATGCATATCACGAAGAACGTGTGCGAGAGTCTGCTTGGTACCCTGCTCAACATGCCAGAGAGGACCAAAGATGGGCCGAAAGCAAGGGCGGACTTGAAATCAATGGGCATCAGGCAGGAGCTTCACGCTAATGGTGATGATGATGATGATGATGAGGCGAAGCAGGACACAGAAACTCGTCGCAAAGGCAAAAAGGCCAAGAAGACCGGAAGTGACTACCCTCCCGCGTGCTTCACTCTAAGTCAGGAGGAGATCGAGCAGTTTTTCACCTGCCTCGTAGGAGTAAAACTTCCTTACGGTTACGCGGGGAAGATAAGCAGATACCTAGACCCAGTGAAGCAGAAGTTCAGCGGGATGAAGTCTCACGACTGTCACGTGCTGATGACACAGATACTTCCAATTGCAATCTGTGGGATCATGGACGCGCACGTCCGTGAAACACTATTTGGCCTATGCAACTTTTTCGATGTCATCTCTCAGAAATCGATTGGTGTGAGGCAACTCAAAAGGCTACAGGAAGAGATCGTGGTGATACTATGCGAGCTTGAGATGTACTTCCTGCACGCATTCTTCGACGTTATGGTGCATCTGCTGGTCCATATCATGGAGGATATCATCCAACTCGGGATGACGTTCCTGCACAGCATGATGCCGTTCGAAAGAATGAATGGTGTCATCAAAGGATACGTTCGCAACATGTCACGTACAGAGGGAAGTATAGCCAGGGGCTTTCTGACCGAAGAGTGCATCTCCTACTGCACGAATTATCTAGGCATCGAGAACCCCGTTGATCTGCCCGTCAACAGGCACCTCGGCAGGCTCGCTGGATGGGGTCACCGTGAGGGTCGCCGCGAAATGCATGTCGACTTCGAGGGTCGACTCACCGACTTTGAAAGAGAAAACCTAGTCGCGCTACAACACATAGACGTGGTCGATCCTTGGGTGGTAGAGCACAAAACCTTTATTGAGAAGACGTACAATGACCGAGGCCAACAGAGGACGGACGGAGATATAATCAAAGAGCACAACTCATGTTTCACGCGTTGGTTCAAGCAGAAGCTTCTGTCGTACCCTTTACATGAGGATTCTTCCGCGGAAGAACAACTCATATTCGCCTTGTCACAGGGCGCCGAGCACAACCTGATGACCTATGAGGCGTACGATATCAACGGCTACACATTCTACACCGAGAACAAGGACATGAAGAGCGATGGTTATCAGAACTCCGGGGTAACGATGGAATCCTACACCGGTAACGACAAGGACAGATACTACGGAAGGATCGAAGAGATCTGGGAGCTGAGCTACGCTGGAGAGAAGGTCCCGATGTTCCGTGTCAGATGGGCCAAGAGCGTCCTAAAAGAAGACTGGTACTTCACCACCATGGTTATACCCGAAGCCAAATCCAAGACCGCGGGTGCAAACATCACCGCGAAAAATGAGCCATGGGTACTGGCTTCCCAAGTGGACCAATGCTTCTTCATTACCGACCCGTCAAAGCCCAGTCGTGTTGTCGTGAGGAGAGGCAAAAGGAAGATCATCAGAATGGATGGAGTAGCCAATGAGCAAGACTTCGACAAGTACGGCAACCCGAAGATAGAACATGACGACAATGATGAAGTAGCAGCACACACCACAAGAAGAAGCAGGACCACCCTACCTAAAGGACGTCCGTTCCACAGAAGAACTCCATTTGCGAAAAATAAGGGCAAGAAGATTGTGAACAGATAGCTAGCTAAGATCGATTGTATTTAAATCATAGTCTTCATTTCTCGATTGTATTTGATGGGCACTTTTTGATATCATGAAGAACCCTCCACCACCGCCGACGAGCACCCGGCCCCCTGCACCCTCCCCCGCTCCACCACCGCCAACGGGCACCCCCCGCACCCTCCCCCGCTCCACCGCCGCCGCCGATGATATTTTCAAGTAACAAATTTGAACCTATTTTTTAAAAAATTACTGTTTTTATAAAAAAAATATTAATGTTATTATTTAAACAAGTTTGAACATATTTAAACACAAATAAATATCAAACAGCATTTAAAATGCAAAAAAAATTGCGGGGCCTGGGAATCAAACCCAGGACCTCCTGGTGTGTGTGCTGCGTGCTGACCAGTCGGGCTAGTGGGCGGGTTCTGATGTGGATTGGGTTAGGTGCAATATAACCTGTGCTCGAACTGTAATAAAAAAACATTCTGATGGCGCACCGCTGCGGGGTGCGCCATTGCTATGTAAAAAAAGATTTCTAATGGCGCACCGCTGCGGGGTGCGCCATCGCTATCTAAAAAAAGATTTCTAATGGCGCACCGAGGTGTGGTGCGCCATTAGTAAGCTTCCCCCTAGCTATCCTCCCTCTCCCTCGCCAGATCCCCTTCGATCCTCTCTCCCTCGCCACCAGATCCACCCGCGCGCTGCCCCGACCCATGACGCCGCCGCCCCGACCCTCACCGGACTCCACCCCCGCCGCCCCCGCGCCCCCACCCCCGCCGCCCTGACCCTCGCCGAACTCCACACCCCCGCCGCCTCTAG
>NC_041388.1:545212639-545257524 GCF_002162155.2 Triticum dicoccoides
CACCCCTCGCCCGATTCCCCCTCTTTCCCCATCGAGCCGCCTCCTCCTCGGCTCGTACTCGGGCGCGAGAGCTCGTGCGGTGACCGCGCTCGCTGTCGTCATTCTCGCGGCCACCGTCGTCCCCATGCCAAGATAGTGTGTCCCCCGGCTTCCCCGTCGTCTTCCACGTCGTCTACAAGTCCAGATCGAGCCAGGGCACCGCCGAACGACGGGATCGAGATCGTCTTCTTCCTTCTGTCGTCGTCAATTTCGCCTCGATCCGCGCCGCCTCGACCGCCCCCGACCTCGCCGAGTTCGCCTACGCCCCCCCTGTGAGCCCATCCGTCGATCCCCTTCTTCCTTCGCGTGGATCCATCGCCGTAGACGCTGCTACCCGCCTGACCCGAGCTCGCTCCGCCCCCGCGCCCTCTGGCCGCTTCGCCCGCGTCCTCCTGCAGTCACCTGCACCCGTCACCACTGCTACTCTATTGCCACCGCCTGTTGCTAGCTGCACCGCAGCCACTGCTTGCTAATGTTGCTGGCGCTACAGCTACTGGCGGTCATGGCCATGGCCATGGCCGTGTGCTTTGTGTAGGATTTCTAGTTGGACTACTACTGCTAGGACTTGCTCCAGATTTTAGTTGCCATGGCCATGTGTTGTGTGCTTTGTGTGCTTTGTGTGCTTTGTGTAGGATTTCTAGTTGCCATGGCCATGGCCGTGTGCTGTGCCATGGCCATAGGAGTAGTAGTGGTGGCCATCTAGTTGGACTACTACTGCTAGGACTTGCTCCAGATTTTAGGATTTCTTTTCTTTCAGGATTTATTTTCTTCTAGGACTAGGTTTTTATTATTTTTCTATTGTGATTGTTTTTTGAGCTCTTTCTTTTTCATTTCCTACTATCCTTATCCTAATTATCTTAAATTGTTATGATGTGTGTAACAGGATTAGATCTTGGATTTGCTAGTGGACTTTGGGAGTTTCTTAGCCAGCTTGGTGACTCCATATTTTTCACTATTTCAACAGGTCTTTTGTAAGTATTAAACTTTCAGCACTACATTTCTATCTTATGTGTACATCTGTTTGCTTCCAATTGCTATATATGTATTGTTGTTACTAAAAATGATGAAGCTCCTGTCAATTGCTATACGTATATATGTGTATGATGATCCTCCTTTCCTGCAGTAGTATAACTAGGATATAAAGCACATTGAACTAACAATCTTGTATGGTGCCTAAACTACAATGATTCAGGAACATCAGATGACATAGCATATGGATATTGACATAGGATGACTAGATTAATAAGTGAGCCAAAAGTGATGGACAAACCTCATGCTAGGAATTCTCGAGGGTTGCAGTACATGGAATGCATTTGCAAATGCAGCCAAAACCTGATATATACCAAAAAAATTTGTATAGAAATATGCTGAATTTTCTGCTCTGATTGTTGCTCAAAGAAATTTAGCAAAAAAATGGGGTCCTGGGAGACGCCGCTGCTGCTTGAGGCCCTTGAGAGGCCCTTCGTGTCGTGATGATTTTGCAGGTACCCCGAGAGGCCCTTGAGTTTGCCGGAATGTCGATTAACTTCCGTTCCGGCAAATTTGGGTACTCCATATGTCCTATTTTCAGCAAAGGTCATGCTGAAATTTTCCATGAATTTTAGCATGACTTTGCTAAAAATCGGACATATGAGGTACTTGCTACTAATGCATGGGCCGGGGTATCTTAGTACTTAATTAAGTAGGATCAACTGCCCCTTTATTCTTGCTGCATTAAACCATAGGTGGCAATAGAGCCAAGTGATTAGGCCCAACTTAGAAATTCTCCTCAGCATCGATAAACCCTAGATGATAAACCCAACATAGGTGGCAATAGAGCCAACTGATTAGTGCCAAGTGATTAGGCCCAACCTAGGGTGCCTCGGCATCGATAAACCCTAAATTATGAAAACTTAGCATTTAGGGTGCCTCGGCGTCAACAAACCCTAAATGATGAAACCTTGGCTTTTAGGGTGCCTCGGTGTCGATGAGAACCTAAATGATGTACGCTTAGGCTTTTAGGGTGCCTCGGCGTCGACAAACCCTAAATGATAAAAGCTTAGCTTTTAGTATGCCTCGGTGTCGACAAACCCTAAATGATGAGACCATGATCTTGTTCCTTGACAATAACCAACTTTTTTACCAAACTTTTTTCCTATTTAGAGTGAAACATGGCCCACAACGATGAGGCCGGCGGTTCGGACGGCAAGCAATTCTGGGAGCTGTCCCAGGAGTTGGAGGAAGAACCTCACCGCTATGAGGACGCCGCAGAAGACACCGATCCTGACTACACAACCCCTAGTGGCGTCGGGGATGACACCACTGATGATGGCGCCGCGGATGCCACCATTGATGATGGTGGCGCACGCACAGATGGCAGCCAACCGAAGAGGCAACGGAAGGACCGGCGCCCGAACCTGCTCGGCACCATCAGGGAGGAATTTACTGAAGTGAACTCCGACGGGCATCCGACGGTGCCCAAACACGTAGTCAAGGGGTACTCGATTCAGCTCGGGTGCATTCTCCGGAGCACCGCCTCGATCAACACCGAGAACCTAAGGCATAAGGACCGAGGGAATTTGCGCAGCCTCCTCTTCACGAAGCTGCACGAACGATACAAGTTCCCCGCTGAGTTTCCAAACACATGCCTCTCGGGTAATAAAGTGAACGGTGCCGCCCTCACGACGATGAGCACGGCCCTTTCTACTTGGAAAAGCACGGTGAAGGCAATGATTGACAAAGGTGATAGTTATGAGAAGATCAAGGCGAAATATCCTTTGATGAGCGAAGATGACTACAAGGAGTTCAAGATCAAGTGCGAGAGCCCCGCAACCTCCGAATCAAGTAAGTGGGGGAAAGAAATGCGGCAGTTGAACATAGGGGTCCACCAACTCGGTCCCGGCGGTTACAGAGTGGCGGAGCCTGTATGGGACAAGGAGGACGCGGAGCGTGCCGAGCAAGGCCTACCACCCCGCTTTGAGAAATACAGTGACAAGCAGACCAGGAACTTTCTCAGGGCCCGGTACAAGGAGGACCCGGTAACAAAGGAGCTTACCACGGATCCGAAGACCAGGGAGCTTGAGCTTGTTCTGGTAAGGAATACACCCCCGCGTAATTAGCTCCATATGGTTGCACTCTAATTAATCCCCAATATTTCTAAATGGTTCACGTTCCTTCCACAGGACAAAGAAAGCAGTAGCGCGGGGTCGTCTCAGAGCTCCCCTTTCGACACCCCTTTGAATAGGGCATTGAACGTAATGAAAAACAGGGATAAGCTCAATAAGCTGACGTCAGCTAGTCGTGTGGCCGGCAAAGGCTTGTCCACAAAATGGTCGTCATACTATGGCGCTGGTGGGCGAAAGGAGAAAAAGACCAGCTCGGAAAGCCAGTCGCGCGAGGTTGAAGCACTCAAGGCGCAACTGGCGCGGATTCCGGAGATGGTCCAAGAGCAAGTGCAACAACAACTGGGATCGACGCTTACCGGCATTATGCCTACCTTGATTCATGGGATAACGATGTGGATTGCGGGTGGCCAACAGGGGCCGCCCCCGATTCCCAGCTTCACGGCCAGCAACTCACACAACGCGCAGGCGGCGCCATTGGTGTCTCCGGCGGCGGTGCCATTGGTGTCTCCAGCGGCGGCGGTATTGGTGTCTCCGACGCCGGCATTGGAGCTTAATGCACCCGGGTGTACGCCGGCCGGCACCTCGCCAGCAAGCGGCCCCTCCGTCAGTTGCACGCCCGCCGTTGGCGGTGCCTCGACATTAGCCGAGCTCGACGGCATCACGGTAACTAAGCCTCTCGGCCGAGGACTTCATCTCCTTGCCTTTGACTGGGCATCCCTGACGCCCTACATGTTTTCGCAGGGCGCCGCCAATGTTCCTTGCACTCTCCTGCACTTCGTGGGCGGCGAGTTGGTCGATGTCGCCAAGGGCAGAATCATTCAACTGGGCAACCCCGTGTTCCACGGTAATCCGATGCCACCCACAATGTATAGGGTTGAAGTGGTTCGGGTGCTGCCAGGCTGCAACGAGCTGTTACCTTTGATTCGACCTGCTGGGGCCGACGAAGAAGATGAGATGACCCTCAGCGCCTGTGTAAGCTGGCCCCTGCTTTGGCCGAAGAGCCAGATTCGTTTGGGGGTGGGGGACACCACCCCACAGACAAGACCGCCAGTCGTGCCGGCACCAAGCCATGGCAAGAACGCCGCAACGCTACCGGACATGCCGGACATCCCTATGGCACAGGATCCGGATGACGACGACAACGACGATGGTACATTTACCAACGTCGATAAGTACTTTGCCGAACATGGGTATGGTGACGAGTTCTGCGGGCCTCCTTCTCAAGAACCCAAACAAGACGACCGCGATCTAGCTGGTACGGCGGAGAAACCCAATTGCAATAGGCGTCGTCTGGCGTTCAGTTCTCAGGAGACGCCTCCAGCTGCCGCCTTCACCGAGCCTCAGATAGCGGAGGTGCCAAATATTATCAGCCCCAACACGCTCAAGAAGGCGGTCTGTGAGCAGAACTCGGTCCCATTACAGCAGATCAAGAAGAAGGGCCAGAAACGGCCGACTAAAAAGGCCGCCGGTGCGAGCCAGCCGGCACCGAGTACGATCCGTGCTCAGGACGGGCCACCTTCACCTAAGGATATCTCAAGGAGGGTGCATGTGGCGGGTAGGGCGATGCTACCGACAAATATGGTCAATACTGCAACCGGTGCTATGCGGAGTCTGCACGACAGTGTTCTTTCTTTAGAGAAGCGGCGTCTTAGAGAGAATGATGTGGCATACCCGGTTTTCGTGGCCAAGGTGCCAGAGGGCAAGGGCTTTGTGGATGGCGACATCGGGGGTACGATCGTCCTACGGTTTGATGACATCTTTGCTATGGTTAACCTTCATCCGCTTCACTACACCTTCGTTCGGTTGTTTTCGCCGAGTATGGATATGCGGATCATTAGAGACAAGACCTCGGACATCGTGATCGTCGACCCCTTCTACATGCGTGCCAAGCTCTTGAGCAGCGCTGGGGACCGCAAAGTCACGAGTTCACACCTCGAAGACGTCATTCTGGCAAACCCAGATAAGGATAACTTCCTTGTGGCTTACTTTCCCGAGTAAGTCATCCCTTAACCGCCCCGTAACATATGATTTCTTAGATTTCGATCGTTCTTTTTTTCTAACATTCCGTGTTCTATGCAGTGACACACATTGCACACTCATCCTCTTAAGCCCAAAATATTCCATGGCCACGTATTTCGACCCGAACCGTAACTCCAAGATAGACTACACAAATACCAAGAAAGTTCTTGATGATGTTCTCCCCGGCTACGCCAAATCTGGAGGCACCTTCACCAGGGCAGTTCGTAAGTACGGCAAGCATGTGTTCGCCCACAATACGATGTTCTGCTGCGTCAAGCAGCCGCCTGGCGGTCAGAAGGATGCCTACTACACCCTCCATCACATGCGGGCGATCGTAAGGGACCATCATCACCTTCTGCTACCAAATAATCTCAAAGATTAGGCCGCGAGCTTGTCGGCAATCCAGGACGCGGACATCAGACAAGAATTCTTTCGCATCCAGTCGGAGTTTGCGGACATCATCCATCAAGATGTCCTTCATACCTCGGGGCAGTTCTTCCTCAGATTTCAACCGTCCAACATTGAGATAGACGGAAAGCTACAAATGCAGGCTGACAACGCCAGCGATTTCATGACCATCACGACAGACGGCGGCTTCATCCACGCTCCTGTCCATGAGTCGAGTCGAAAGTAGTGATGTGTAGTTCTGATACATTGATTGGCTCATGTTGTAATTAAACTTTAATGAATTGTATGTCTCTTTGGTTTGGATAGTCGTTCAACTTAGATGTGATCGATGCTATTTATTAGTAGGACCATGAATCGTGCTATTAGTGTCTTGCTTTTCTCTTCCGATCCTTTTGTTGCATACTTATATATTGCTTATGTATGGATTGTCTGTTGTTTCGCTTGTGCATAGAGATGTCGTCGTATGTCGTGTACAAGGGTAACGTTCCCGGTGTCTATGACGACTGGGAGGAGTGTCGGAGACAGGTTCATCGTTTCAGCGGTAACAGTTACAAAGGGTACACCACTAGGGCGGAGGCGGAATCTAGATATGCCCGCTATCTAGCGGGAGAGAGGAGGGACCGTTGGAGGAACCGGATGAAGACCAGTTTCATCGCGATGATGCTCATCGTGATGACCGCAGCTCTCTTCTATGTGATGGTAGTTTAGATGATCGATATCGACTTGTAATGTGAAGACAAACTCGATACTCGCGGTCTCGAGACTTGTAATGTTTTATCTTTGTTCGGTCTTTTGAATTCGGAGACTAATATGATGAATTGTATTCTGAGACTAATCTTCTATTGTATTCGATGAATTTGCTGTTGCTGTGTGCTACTGTCTATATTCTGTCAAATAATATATTTTGTAACCTGTGTAAAAATCAAAAAAGTACAAAAAAATTAAAACCTAATATTCATACTAATGGCGCATCACTACAGAGTGCACCATTAGTATGCCAAAGTATACTAATGGCGCATCACCAAACAATGCGCCATTAGTATGCCAAGTATACTAATGGCGCATCCATCTGCAGTGCGCCATTAGTGTGCCAAAGCACATGGTTAAATATGGCCCCTGGGAGGCATACTAATGGTGCATGGTGTTATATACTAATGGCGCACTGCGTGGTGCGCCATTAGTATACCAGATACTAATGGCGCACCAGTGGTGCGCCATTAGTAATAAATACTAGTGGCGTGATACTAATGGTGAACCAGTGATGCGCCATTAGTAGGCAAAACTGGTGCGCCATTAGTAGGCCTTTTCCTAGTAGTGTAACCATAGACATGTGTTGTCATTTGATGAACAGGATCACATCATTAGAGAACGATGTGATGGACAAGACCCATCGGTTAGCTTAGCATAATGATCGTTAAGTTTTATTGCTATTGCTTTCTTCGTGACTTATACATATTCCTCTGACTATGAGATTATGAAACTCCCGAATACCGGAGGAACACCTTGTGTGGTATCAAACGTCACAACGTAACTGGGTGATTATAAAGATGCTCTAAATGTGTCTCCGAA
This sequence comes from Triticum dicoccoides, assembly GCF_002162155.2. Taxonomy (NCBI): domain Eukaryota; kingdom Viridiplantae; phylum Streptophyta; class Magnoliopsida; order Poales; family Poaceae; genus Triticum; species Triticum dicoccoides. Next base: position 545,219,779 of record NC_041388.1, read on the forward strand.
GGTGTTTGTTGGGTTGGAACAAATCGAGATTAGGATTTATCACTCCGAGTATCGGAGAGGTATCTCTGGGCCCTCTCGGTAATACACATCACTATAAGCCTTGTAAGCAATGTGACTAATGAGTTAGTTGCGGGATGATGTATTACGGAACGAGTAAAGAGATTTGTCGGTAATGAGATTAAACTTGGTATGATGATACCGACGATCGAATCTCGGGCAAGTAACATACCAATGACAAAGGGAATGGCGTATATTGTTATTGCAGTTTGACCAATAAAGATCTTTGTAGAATATGTAGGAACCAATATAAGCATCCAGGTTCTACTATTGGTTATTGACCGGAGATGTGTCTCAGTGATGCGTACATAGTTCTCGAACCCATAGGGTCCGCGTGCTTAATGTTCAATGACAATTTGTATTATGAGTTATGTGTATTGGTGACCGTAATTTGTTCGGAGTCCCGGATGAGACCACAGACATGACGAGGAGTCTCGAAATGGTCGAGATGTAAAGATTCATATATTGGAGGTTATATACGAACACCAGAATGGTTCCGAAGAGGTTCGGGGATTTTTAGGAGTATTGGGAGGTTACCGGAACCCCCCGGGAAAGTTAATGGGCCTCATGGGCCATAGTGGAGAGGAGGAGGCAGGTCACAGGAGGTGCCCCCCATAGTAGTCCTAATTGGACAAGGGGTGGGGGCGCGTCCCACCTTTCCTTCTCCCTCTCCCCCTCTTTCCTCTTTGCCCCTCTCCGTTGGAAGGAAGGGGGAGCCGACTAGGACAAGGAGTCCTAGTTGGACTCCCCCCACTTGGCGCGCCCCTAGGGCCGACCGATCGACCTCCCCTCTCCTCCTTTATATATAGGGTCGGGGGGCACCCCAAAGGCACATCAATTGTTCTCTTAGCCGTGTGTGGTGCCCCCCTACACAGTTTACTCCTCCGGTCATAGTGTCGAAGTGCTTAGGCGAAGCCCTACGTGGATCACATCACCATCACCGTCACCACGCCGTCGTGCTGACGGAACTCTCCCTCGACCCTCTGCTGGATCAAGACTTAGAGGGACGTCATCGAGCTGAACGTGTGCTGAACACGCAGGTGCCGTAGGTTCGGTACTAAGATCAGTTGGATCGTGAAGACGTTCGACTACATCAACCGCGTTAAACTAACGCTTCTACTTTCGGTATACGAGGGTACGTGGACACACTCTCTCCCTCCCGTTGTTATGCTTCTCCTAGATAGATCTTGCGTGCTCGTAGGAAATTTTTTGAAATTGCATGCTACGTTCCCCAACATATATATTAATCATTGCCTAGATATCATCATAACTATTCGATTTTATATCAATTGCCCAACAGTAAATTGTTTACCCACCGTGTGTTATTCTAGAGAGAAGCCACTAGTGAAATCTACGGCCCCCGGTGATACGTCTCCAACGTATCTATAACTTTTGATTGTTCCATGATATTATATTATCTATCTCAAATGTATTATTTGCATTTATATGCTATTTTATATGATTTTTGGGATAGACCTATTAACCTAGAGCCCAGTGCCAGTTTTTGTTTTTTTTCCTTTTTTTGAGTTTCGCAGAAAAGGAATATCAAACGGAGTCCAATTGACCTAAACATTTACGGAGATTATTTTTGAAAAATATAAAAAATACTAGAACGAAAAGATATCGGAGAAGAGTCCCGAGGCCACCACAAGGGTGAAGGGCGCCCCCACCCCCTAGGGTGCGCCCTCCATCCTTGTCGTCGCCTCGTGGGCCCCCTGACTTGTCCCCGACACCAACACCTCTTATAAATCCCCAAACCTCTAGAACAGAACCTAAATTGGGAGTTCCGCCGCCGCAAGCCATTATAGCCATGAAAACCAATCGAGACCCTATTCCGGCACCCTGACGGAGGGGTGAATCATCACTGGTGGCCATCTTCATCATCCCGGCGCTCTCCATGATGAGGAGGGAGTAGTTCACCCTCGGGGCTGAGGGTATGTACCAGTAGCTATGTGTTTGATCTCTCTTTCTCACACACACACTCTCTCTCACTCTCTTGTTCTTCATATGACACGATCTTGATGTACCGCGAGCTTTGCTATTATAGTTGGATCCTTCGATGTTTATCCCCCTCTACCTTCTTGTAATGCATTGAGTTTTCCCTTTGAAGTTATCTTATAGGATTGAGTCTTTAAAGATTTGGGAACACTTGATGTATGTCTTGCATGTGCTTATCTGTGGTGACAATGGAATATTCACGTGATCTACTTGATGTATGTTTTGGTGATCAACTTGCGGGTTCTGTGACCTTGTGAACTTATGCATAGGAGTTGGCACACGTTTTTGTCTTGAATCTCCGCTAGAAACCTTGGGGCACTCTTTGAAGTTCTTTGTGTTGGTTTGAATAGATGAATCTAAGATTGTGTGATGCATATCGTATAATCAAACCCGTGGATACTTGTGGTGACATTGGAGTATCTAGGTGAAATTAGGGTTTTGGTTGATGTGTGTCTTAAGGTGTTATTTTAGTACGAACTCTAGGTTGTTTGTGACACTTATAGGAATAGCCCAATAGATTGATCGGGAAGAATAACTTTGAGGTGGTTTCATACCCTACAATAATCTTTTGTTTGTTCTCCGCTATTAGTGACTTTGGAGTGACTCTTTGTTGCATTTTGACGGATTGTTATATGATCCAATTATGTTATTATTGTTGAGAGAACTTGCACTAGTGGAAGTATGAATCCTAGGTCTTGTTTCCAAGCATTGCAATACCGTTTTTGCTCACTTTTGCCACTTGCTACCTTGCTGTTTTTATATTTCCAGTTTACAAAAACCGATATCTACCATCCATATTGCACTTGTATCACCATCTCTTCGCCGAACTAGTGCACCTATATAATTTACCATTGTATTGGGTGTGTTGGGGACAGAAGAGACTCTCTGTTATTTGGTTTTAGGGTTGTTTGAGAGAGATCATCTTCATTCTACGCCTCCCACGGATTGATAAACCTTAAGCCATCCACTTGAGGGAAATTTGCTACTGTCCTACAAAACTCTGCACATGGAGGCCCAACAACATCTACCAGGATAAAGTTGCGTAGTAGACATCAAGCTCTTTTCCGGAGCCATTGCCGGGGAGGTTAGTGCTTGAAGCTATATCTTTAGATCTTGCAATTGAATTTTTTAGTTTCTTGTTTTATCACTAGTTTAGTCTATAAAAGAAAACTACAAAAAAATGGAATTGAGGTTGCCTCATATGCTTCATTTTTTAATGTCTTCCGTGAAAATAAGGGTTCCGATAATTGTGCCAAAGTGTTGGAAGAAGAATGCAATTAAATGTTTGGCACTAAATCTTTGGATGATGAGCATGATTGCAATGTTGTTAGTATGAATTATTTGGATATCCATGATGCTAATGATATGCAAAGCCACAAGCTTGGGGATGCTATGTTTGATGAAGATCATATTTTTTGTCCCCCAAGTTTTGATGAGCAAATTTATTATGATGAAATCATCGCTCCTATCTATGATGATTATTGTGATGACATGTATGCTATGAATAATAATTATATCCATGAAACTTGTCATCATGATTTTAACTTTCAAGTGGATTATGCCTCACATGATAGTTATTTTGTTGAGTTTGCTCCCACTACTATTGATGAGAATAAATTTGTTTATGTGGAGAGTAATAAAATTTCTATGCTTATGCATCATGAAATTAATGGTTTATGTGATAGCTATACACTACTAGGGAAAAGCCTAGCAGTAGCGCGGGGTGGTGCGCTACTGGTACCGGTTAGCAGTAGTGTGGGTTAACCCACGCTACTGCTATATCAACTTAGTAGTAGCGTTTTCTCCAAACAGGGCTACTGGTAATTACTAGTAGCGCTTCTCCCTGCACGCACTACTACTATTATTTCGTATTTTATTTCTTTTTATTTCATGTGTTATTCATACACCTTTATACAAGTTTTCATACAACAACAATTTAGAGATTGTTTTTACATCATAATGAGTTATTACATCACTGGGTGAAAGAACCATGGACTAGTTTCAAGTGGATGGACGTCCACTTGAAACTAATCCGCGGTTCTTTCACCCAGTGATATAATAAATATCATCGTCATCATCATCATCATCATATTATTAACAACTTATCATCATAATACATCATTGTCATATAGCACCTCCTCATGATCATCGTATTCATCAATGAGACATCACATAGCAAGTTGGTCACTAGTCATAATCACAACTACTACTCATCATCAACTCTAACACATTGTACCACATAATAAATATTGTACCTCGTAGGACCGACTACATTCTCTTAGGGCCTACTATATTCTCTTAGGTAAAATAGCATAAAACAAGATAGCCCCTGACTCTCCATTATGGAGAATGGAGATTATCCTGTCTCCAATTCTTGCCTTTCGCACAATGTTGCTTCCAAGTAGCTCCTTACGACTGTCCATACAGTTTTTCCATTCAGTGATTTTCATGTCTCCATCTCTTTTAGAAATCCGATATGGACAGGTGAGATTCGTAGGACGACCTGGCTGTATGTTCAAGACATTAAGGCGACCTTTCTGATACATCAGATGAGGCACACAATCATTCGTGATTTTCTGTTGAAAAACATAGTAATAACTTCGTAGTTAGCAATGTAGTTAAGTTTTAAAAGAATTTATGCAAAAGATGCACGGATGTCGTAATAGTAAAAAATCTTACCATGGCATCTCCATGGATGTTACCGTAGTTCAACACGTGCACTAGTGGCAGGTATTGACCATAATGTGGAGGAGTTTTATTATAGATATTGTAATTCTCAAGATCAATACAAAATGCGACAGATGATTTTTCTCCTGATAAGTTAACTCAGAGCCATCGGTGTAGTAGGTTCTGTCTACCATGTTCCGCACATTGTTTGAACAATTAAAATAAGCTGTCAATGGAAATAAGCTGTCAACTATTTTTAAATGAACAATATAAATTAGTTAATAACTATGTCTGAGAAACTCACATAGCGGTATAATTGGAAGCGTATCAACAAGGACCCAAATGTCCAAATTGTCTTGGTCGATGTCAGGATCACCAAGATCCATGGTGACAAACATACCCTCTTGAAAATCATACATCTTGCAAAGTGTTTCCCAAGCCGGGCAACCAAAATGGGATACGCTCTCAGAATTGTATAGATATACCTCAAAATCCATACCATGATGGGTCCTTAGGTTAATTTTCTTTGTTTCATTCCTCTCATGATCTTGAAAACCCATCCTCTCCAAGACTTAGCATATTGCATGGCATGGGATAAGCTAGTCGAATTGTAAAAGACAAAAATTACACATTGAAGTAGTACAAGTCGAGCTTAATTACAAAAAAACACTTTGTATCCTAACTTACCATATCACAATCGAAGGCCTCCTCAAGTTTAATGCTGAAACACCGATCTTCGTCCAGGTGAGGCCTGTCGCAGAAACCCCGGTCATCGTGGCACCAGGAGCACTCCCCCGGGAGACTTTCGTCGTCCGAGTACGACATTTCCTATGTTCATAATTCAAATATTAAACCGGTACATTTAAATATATGTACTATAAAAATTAAATTGGATCATTATTATTCATCATGGGTTGACTATCGGTACGCCGAGTCTATATGGTGGAGACTCTCCCTCACTTATTCCTCTCTGACATTTGCGACCGTCGGTGATGGTCATTACTCCTTCTTTCCCTAGTGCATAACAAAGGTCTAGCACAAGGAAAATAAAGAGAAACGACCCCCACGGCAACAGTCGGGATTCTTCGTCCTCTCTCATATATGGTGGATACACTCCCTTGCTGATTTTTCGACCTTCGGTGATGGAGCCTTGGCACACTTAATGTCAACCCGAAATGTCGTTTAATTATTTTTCTAGAAAATCCAGGCCACTCGATATTTCCTACATATTCTAGCACAAGTAATGCCACAATTCACGAAAAATTCCGGCATGACCTTTGCTAAAACAGGACATATCGAGCACCTGAAATTTGCTGGAACGGAAATTAATCAACACTCCAGCAAAACATAGGCCACTCGGAGGTGTAACATGAACATGACCGGCCACTTGGGCAACCACATATCCTATTTGAGCAAGACAAAATATACATGTTTTTATCTACATCATATCTTATAGGACTCATATTGACATGGACATTTGGCTGGTCTCACCTCGAGGTCGGAGAGGGTCGGTGACGGGGACAACGACGGGGATGATGGAGGGGCTCCTTGATTTCTGCAAAAACAAAAACCCTATAAATAAAACCCTAGCAAACGACATCGATGCGGGAATAATTTCTTAAACTAAAAGAATAACAACAAATGTGACATGTTCAACTAGTTCTATTAATTCAAATAGTTCTTACTAAATATAAACTTACAATATAAATAAACTAAAAATAAACTAGTTCAACTAGTTATATTAATTTTCTTACTAAAAATACATTAGTTCTATTAATTCAACTAGTTTATTAATTTACTTACTAAACTAGTTCAACTAAAACTAAACTAGTTCAACTAGTTTATTAATTTACTTACTAATTATTTTAAACACTTACTAAAAACAGTAAAAAAAATTGCATTATACAATAGTAAAATCATCTACTATTAACCATACTGCCCTAGTTAACTAGTACCATCACTACTACTAATTAACATCTACTACTACTAAAAATCATTATCTATGAACCCTAAATTAACATCTACTACTAAAAAACATCTACTAACTAAGCAGAGAGAGAGGGGGTGGGGAGGGATGGGGGGCTTACAGAGAGGGGAGAGACGGTGGCGGGGAGGTGCTCGGCGACGGAGGTAGGGGCGGCGAGGGCGGGCTCAGGATTGGGAGGCGCCGGTCGTGGGCGGGCTCGGGCGGCGGTGATGAGGTCGAGGACGGCGGCGGTGAGGTCAAGAGCAGCGGCGGTGAGGTTGAGGGCGGCCTCGAGCGGCGACGGTGAGGGCAGGCTCGGGCTCGGGTGGCGGCGACAGAGGAGTAGGGGAACAGGGGGGAAAGGAGGACTTAGCAAAATTTTGAGCCCGCGGGTGGTTAAGTCGAACTAGCAGTAGCGCTCTTAAGGAAATGCTCTATAGCTAATTTAGCTATAGAGCATTTTAGAAAAAAAAACGCTACTGCTAAAGGAAGCAGTTATTTCTTTTGTTTATCCCAATATCAGTAGCGCTTTGTCCTGGAAAAACGCTATAAGTCTAAGCATGTAAAAACATCAAATATATACATTAGTCATCATTGATATTTTTGTGTAGAATCTAAATAGTCAACATGAATCTTCACCGTACCTATTTAGGCACAGGCGAAGATTCATATTGCAGCCACAAATCCTACACATATAGTTCAATGAAGACCAAGTGCTCGAGATAGTTTGAGAAGTAACATATTTAAGGTGGTAAACACCTTGTTCGCTTAGCAGTATGGGACTAAACTTAATTAGTTGCGGTGATACTTAGCAGCAGCGAGTTTTGAAGAAAAACGTTGCTACTGAGTACATTAGGAGTAGCGCGTCCAGGAGAAGGGTGCTACTACTATATCTAGCTTGGAGGCAACACCGTGGCAATTATAGTAGTAGCGCTTGTTTCACCTAGTGCGCTACTGCTATCGGGATGTTAGTAGCGCGGTTTCCTGGAGCTCGCTACTGCTAATTAGCAATAGTGTTCGTTTTTAAACCACGCTGCTGCTAAGATTCTGTGTATAAGGTTTTCCCTAGTAGTGATATTGTTCAATTCATTCATGATGCTACTGAAAATTATTATGAGGGAGGAATATATGCTTGTAAGAGTTGCAATAATATCAAGTTTCCTCTTTATGTGTCGAAAATATTGAAGTTATGCTTGTTTTACCTTCCTATGCTAGTTGATTCTTGCTCCCATAAGTTGTTTGCTCACAAAATCCCTATGCATAGGAATAGGGTTAGACTTAAATGTGCTAGTCATATTCTTCATGATGCTCCCATTATGTTTCAATTCTTATCTTCTGTGTGAGCATCATTGAAATCATCATGCCTAGCGAGAAAGACAATAAAGAAAAACGCTTGTTGGGAGACAACCCAACATTTATACCTACTGTTTTTGTGTTCACATGATTAAGCTACTGTAGTGATGATGTTTTATTGCTTTTGTTTCAATAAAGTGCCAAGTAAGACCTTTGGGATGATCTATGGTGATAGTTGATTTGATCTTGTTGAAAAACAGAGACTTTTGCGCTCAGGAAAACAATTCTTAATTTTAACAGAAGTGTGATAAAATACTGATTTCTTCTGCAAAAGATTAATAAACAAATTTCTCAGGTTTTCGTCTTTTTCAGATTTTTTGGAGTTACAAAAGTATTTGAGAGTTACAGATTACTACAGACTGTCATGTTTTTGACAGATTCTGTTTTTTGATGCATATTTGCTTGTTTTCTAGTTTCTACGGGTTATATTTCTTAATATAAATTGTAGAAATAATAGGGTACAGTAGGCATCATGTGAGAAAAATTATGAATCTTGTCTTGAAAGTACATAAGTGGTGATTTTCTTTATTATACTAACGGAGCATACGAGTTTTCTGTTAAGTTTTGTGTTGTGAAGTTTTCAAGTTTTGGGTGAAGTTTCGACGGACTACAGAATAAAGAGTGGCAAGAGCCTAAGCTTAGGGATTCTCAAGGCACCCCAAAGTAATATTCAAGGAATACCCAAGCATCTAAGCTTGGGGATGCCCCGGAAGGCATCCCCTCTTTCATCTTCGTCTATCGGTAATTTACTTGAGGCTATATTTTTATTCACCACATGATATGTGTTTTGCTTGGAGCGTCATTTTATTTTATTAATATTTGCTTTTTCTTTGAATAATATCCCAAGATCTGAAATTCTGAAATGTTAGAGAGTCTTCACATAGTTACATAATTATTCGACTACTCATTGATCGTCACTTATATCTTTTTGGAGTAGTTTGTCATTTGCTCTAGTGCTTCACTTATATATTTTTAGAGCACGACGGTAGTTTTATTTTGAAGAAATTTTTGAACTCTCATGCTTCACTTATGTTATTTTGAGAGTCTTTAAACAGCATGGTAATTTGCTTAGGTCATGAATTTAGTCCTAATATGATGGTCATCCAAGAGGGATATAATAAAAACTTTCATATTGAAGTGCATTGAATACTATGAGAAGTTTGATTCCTTATGATTGTTTTGAGATATAGAGATGGTGATATTAGAGTCATGCTAGTGAGTAATTGTGGATTGTATAAATACTTGTGTTAAAGTTTGTGATTCCCGTAGCATCCACGTATGGTGAACAGTTATGTGATGAAGTTGGAGCATGATTTATTTATTAATTGTCTTCCTTATGAGTGGCGGTCGAGGACGAGCAATGGTCTTTTCCTACCAATTATCCCCCTAGGAGCATGCGTGTAGTACTTTGTTTCGATGACTAATAGATTTTTGCAATAAGTATGTGTTCTTTATGACTAATGTTGAGTACATGGATTATACACACTCTCACCCTTTCACCATTGCTAGCCTCTCTAGTACCGCGCAACTTTCGATGGTACCTTAAACCCACCATATACCTTCCTCAAAACAGCCACCATACTTACCTATTATGGCATTTTCATAGCCATTCCGAGATATATTTCCATGCAACTTTCCACTGTTCCGTTTATTATGACACGTTCCATCATTGTCATATTGCTTTGCATGATCATGTAGTTGACATCGTATTTGTGGCAAAGCCACCGTTCATAATTCTTTCATACATGTCACTCTTGATTCATTGCGCATCCCAGTACACCGCCGGAGGCATTCATATAGAGTCATATTTTTGTTCTAAGTATCGGGTTGTAATTCTTGAGTTGTAAGTAAATAAAAGTGTGATGATCTTCATTATTAGAGCATTGTCCCATGTGAGGAAAGGATGATGGAGCCTATGATTCCCCCACAAGTCGGGATGAGACTCTGGACGAAAATAAAAAAAGAGCCCAACAAAAAGAGAAGGCCCAAAAAATGAGAGAAAAGAAATAAGGGGCAATGCTACTATCCTTTTACCACACTTGTGCTTCAAAATAGCACCATCATCTTCATGATAGAGAGTCTCCTATGTTGTCACTTTCATATACTAGTGGGAATTTTCATTATAGAACTTGGCTTGTATATTCCAATGATGGGCTTCCTCAAATTGCCCTGGGTCTTCATGAGCAAGAAAGTTGGATGCACCCCCACTTAGTTTCTTTTTGAGCTTTCATAAACTTATAGCTCTAGTGCATCCGTTGCATGGTAATCCCTACTCACTCACATTGATATCTCTTGATGGGCATCTCCATTGCCCATTGATACGCCTAGTTTATGTGAGACTATCTCCCTCCTTTTGTCTTCTCCACAACCACCATATTCTATTCCACCTATAGTGCTATGTCCATGGCTCACACTCATGTATTGCGTGAAAGTTGAAAAGGTTTGAGAACATCAAAAGTATGAAACACTTGCTTGGCTTGTCATCGGGGTTGTGCATGATTTGAATACTTTGTGTGATGAAGATGGAGCATAGCCAGACTATATGATTTTGTAGGGATAGCTTTCTTTGGCCATGTTATATTGAGAAGACATGATTGTTGTATTAGTATGCTTGAAGTATTATTGTTTATATGTCAATATTAAACTTTTGTTTTGAATCTTATGGATCTGAATATTCATGCCACAATAAAGAAATTACATGGATGAATATGTTAGGTAGCAATCCACATCAAAAATTCTTAGTTTATCATTTACCTACTCGAGGCAAGAATTAAGCTTGGGGATGCTTGATACGTCTCCAACGTATCTATAATTTCTTATTGTTCCATGCTACTATATTATCTATCTTGGATGTTTTATATGCATTTATATGCTATTTTATATGATTTTTGGGACTAACCTATTAACCTAGAGTCCGGTGCCAGTTTCTGTTTTTTTCCTTGTTTTTGAGTTTCGTAGAAAAGGAATATCAAATGAAGTCCAATTAACCTGAAAATTTACAGAGATTATTTTTGGAAAATATAAAAATACTGGAACGAAAATATATGGGAGAAGTCCTAAGGCCACCACAAGGGTGGAGGCGCCCCCACCCCCTAGGGCACGCCCTCCATACTTGTCGTCACCTTGTGGCCCCCCAGACTTGTTCCCGACGCCAACACCTCTTATAAATCCCCAAACCTCCATAACAGAACCTAGATCGGGAGTTCCGCCGCCACAAGCCTCTGCGCCATGAAAAACCAATCGGAACCCTGTTCCGGCACCCTGCCGGAGGGGGAATCATCACCGGTGGCCATCTTCATCATCCTGGCGCTCTCCATGACGAGGAGGGAGTAGTTCACCCTCGGGGCTGAGGGTATGTACCAGTATCTATGTGTTTGATCTCTCTCTCTCTCGTGTTCTTGATATGGCACGATCTTGATGTACCACGAGCTTTGCTATCATAGTTGGATCTTATGATGTTTCTCCCCCTCTACCTTCTTATAATGGATTGAGTTTTCACTTTGAAGATATCTTATCGGATTGAGTCTTTATGGATTTGAGAACACTTGATGTATGTCTTGCATGTGCTTATCTATGGTGAGAATGGGACATTCACGTGATCTACTTGATGTATGTTTTGGTGATCAACTTGTGGGTTCTGTGACCTTTTGAACTTATGCACAGGGGTTGGCACACATTTTCGTCTTGACTCTCCGGTAGAAACCTTGGGGCACTCTTTGAAGTTCTTTGTGTTGGTTTGAGTAGATGAATATGAGATTGTGTGATGCATATCGATAATCAAACCTGTAGATACTTGTGGTGACATTGGAGTATCTGGGTGACATTAGGGTTTTGGTTGATGTGTGTCTTGAGGTTTTATTTTAGTACGAACTCTAGGGCTGTTTGTAACACTTATAGGAATTGCCCAATAGATTGATCAGAAAGAATAACTTTGAGGTGGTTTCATACCCTACAATAATCTCTTCGTTTGTTCTCCGCTATTATTTACTTTGGAGTGACTCTTTGTTGCATGTTGAGGGATTGTTATATGATCCAATTATGTTATTATTGTTGAGAGAACTTGCACTAGTGAAAGTATGAACCCTAGGCCTTGTTTCCAAGCATTGCAATTCCGTTTTCGCTCACTTTTGCCACTTTCTACCTTGCTGTTTTTATAGTTTTAGATTAGAAAAACCTATATCGACCATCCATATTGCACTTGTATCACCATCTCTTCACCGAACTAGTGCACCTATACAATTTACCATTGTATTGGGTGTGTTGGGGACACAAGAGACTCTTTGTTATTTGGTTGCAGGGTTGTTTGAGAGAGACCCTCTTCATCCTACGCCTCCCACGGATTAATAAACCCTAGGTCATCCACTTGAGGGAAATTTGCTACTATCCTACAAAACTCTGCACTTTGAGAGAGACCCTCTTCATCCTACGCCTCACAAGGGTCTATTCTTCATCATATTTGGTTTCCGATCTATTATTTGCATTTGAGATCTATTTTTATTTGCATTTATTTTCAGATCTATTATTCTAAAAACCCAAAAATACTTTCCTGCACTTTTTATTTTCATCTTTTATTTCACGTTTATTTGAGATCTATTTATTACAAATTTTATCCCGTCAACTTGACAATTTCTTGCGCCGTTGCCTGGAAGAGGGATTGACAACCCCTCATACACGTCGGGTTGCAAGTATTTGTTCTTTGTGTAGAGGTACCGTTTACATAGTGTTGCTTGGTTCTCCTACTGGATTTGTACCTTGGTTTTATAATTGAGGGAAATACCTACCGTAGCTGTGCTGCATCATCCCTCCCTCTTTGAGGAAATACCGACGTAGTTCAAGCGACGTCATAGTATGGCAATCGGCAGGAGCCATAGGGTTGTCTTTAATTTATTGTATGTCCCGCATGTCAATAATTTAACATCTGCAATTGCTTTACTTTATCGCTATGCATTAGCAATAGTTGTAGAAGCAATATTTGGAGAGACAGCCACGTGACGACACGATGATGGAGATTATGGTGTCATGCCGGTGATGATGGAGATCATGCCGGTCCTTTGGAGATGGAGATCAAAAGCACATAATGATAATGGCCATATGATGTCACATATTTTGATTGCATGTGAGATGTTTATCTTTTATGCATCTTATTTTTCTTAGGACGTCGTTAGCGTTATAAGATGACCCCTTCACTAAATTTCAAGATAAAAGTGTTCTCCCTAAGTATGCACCATTGGGAAAGTTCGTCGTTTCAAAGAACCATGTGATGATTGGGTGTGATAGACTCTCCGTTCACATACAACGGGTGTAAGCAAGTTTTACACATGCAAAATACTTGGGGTTAAACTTGACGAGCCTAGCATGTACAGACATGGCCTCAGAACACGGAAGACCGAAAGGTCGAACATGTGTCATATAGTAGATATGATGAACATGGAGGTGTTCACCATTGATGACCACCCCATCTCACGTGATGATCGGACATGGGTTGGTTGATATGGATTGTGTAACACATAGACAACTTGAGGGATGTTGATTTAAGTGGGTGTTCTTTAGTAATTTGATTAACAGAACCAATTATCATGAACATAGTCTTAATGTCTTTGCAAATTATGTTGTAGATCAATGGCTCGCACTGTAGCTCCCCTTAATTTTAATGCATTCAGAAGGATGGGTCCGTAATTTGAGGATTATCCTAATAGATGCACAGAAGGCTTATGTCCTTGAAGCACCACTAGGTGTGCCACCCGCTCCTGCTAATCTAGATGCTATGAACGTTTGGCAGACTAGAAGTGATGACTACACGATAGTTCAGTGCGCCATGCTTTACGGATTAGAACCGGGGCTCCAAAGACGTCTTGAGCACCACGGAGCATATGAGATGTTCCAGGAGCTGAAATTGATATTCCAGGTTCATGCCCGGGTTGAGAGGTATGACACCTGATACGTCTCCAATGTATCTATAATTTTTTATTGTTCCATGTTGTTATATTATCATTCTTGGATGTTTTACAATCATTTTATATCATTTTTGGTACTAACCTATTGACACAGTGCCAAGTGCCAGTTGTAATTTTTTTCTTGTTTTTTACATCACAGAAAATCAATACCAAACAGAGTCTAAACGCAGTGAAACGTTTTCTGGAATTTCTGGACCAGATGACATCCAATGGGCCAGGAAGCACCTGTGGGTTGTGCCCCGAGGGGGGAACAACCCACCAGAGCATGCTTGGGCCACCAGGCGCGCCCAGGTGGGTTGTGCCCACCTCGCTGGCCTCCCGCGCCGCCTCTTTGCTCTATAAATACCCCCAATATTCCAGAAACCCTAGGGGAGTCGACGAAAATCAATTCCAGCCGCCGCAAGTTCCATAAACCATAGATCCAATCTAGACACTGCTACCTCTTGAGCACTACGTTGGATTTCCTTGAAGAGGAAAGGATGATGCAGCAAAGTAGCGTAAGTATTTCCCTCGGTTTCTGAGAACCAAGGTATCAATCCAATAGGAGGCTACGCGCGAGTCCCTCGTACCTGCGCAAAACAAATAACTCCTCGCAACCAACGCGATAAGGGGTTGTCAATCCCTTCACGGTCACTTACGAGAGTGAGATCTGATAGATAGATAGAATAATATTTTTGGTATTTTTGTGACAAAGATGCAAAGTAAAATAAAAGCAAAGTAAAAAAGCAAAGGAAATAACTAAGTATTGGAAGATTAATATGATGAAGATAGACCCGGGGGCCATAGGTTTCACTAGTGGCATCTCTCAAGAGCATAAGTATTTTATGGTTGGTGAACGAATTACTGTTGAGCAATTGACAGAATTGAGCATAGTTATGAGAATATCTAGGTATGATCATGTGTATAGGCATCACGTCCGAGACAAAGTAGACCAACTCCTGCCTGCATCTACTACTATTACTCCACTCACCAACCGCTATCCAGCATGCATCTAGAGTATTAAGTTCATGAAAATAGAGTAACACCTTAAGCAAGATGACATGATGTAGAGGGATAAATTCATGCAATATGATAAAAAAAACCATCTTGTTATCCTCGATGGCAACAATACAATACGTGCCTTGCTGCCCCTACTGTCACTGGGAAAGGACACCGCAAGATTGAACCCAAAGCTAAGCACTTCTCCCATTGCAAGAAAGATCAATCTATTAGGCCAAACCAAACTGATAATTCGAAGAGACTTGCAAAGATAACCAATCATACATAAAAGAATTCAGATAAGATTCAAATATTGTTCATAGATAATCTTGATCATAAACCCACAATTCATCGGTCTCAACAAACACACCGCAAAAAGAAGATTACATCGAATAGATCTCCACAAGAGAGGGGGGAACATTGTATTGAGATCCAAAAAGAGAGAAGAAGCCATCTAGCTAATAACTATGGACCTGAAGGTCTGAGGTAAAATACTCACACTTCATCGGAGAGGCTATCGTGTTGATGTAGAAGCCCTCCGTGACGGATGCCCCCTCCGGCGGAGCTCCAAAACAGGCCCCAAGATGGGATCTCGTGGATACAGAAAGTTGCGGCAGTGGAATTAGTGTTTTGGCTTCGTATCTGATCGTTTGGGGGTACGTAGGTATATATAGGAGGAAGGAGTATGTCGGTGGAGCAACGGGGGGCCCACGAGGGTGGAGGGCGCGCCTGGGGGGGTATGCGCGCCCCTTACCTCGTGGCCTCCCTGTTGGTTGCTTGACGTAGGGTCCAAGTCTCCTGGGTCTTGTTCGTTCCAAAAATCACGTTCCTGAAGGTTTCATTCCGTTTGGACTCCGTTTGATATTCCTTTTCTTCGAAACCCTAAAATAGGCAAAAAAAACAGCAATTCTGGGCTGGGCCTCCGGTTAATAGGTTAGTCCCAAAAATAATATAAAAGTGGATAATAAAGCCCAATAATGTCCAAAGCAGTAGATAATATAGCATGGAGCAATCAAAAATTATAGATACGTTGGAGACGTATCAAGCATCCCCAAGCTTAATTCCTGCTCGTCCTCGAGTAGGTAAATGATAAAAAAGATAATTTTTGATGTGAAGTGCTACTTGGCATAATTTTAATGTAATTCTTCTTAATTGTGGTATGAATATTCAGATCCGAAAGATTCAAGATAAAAGTTTAATATTGACATAAAAATAATAATACTTCAAGCATACTAACAAAGCAATCATGTCTTCTCAAAATAACATGGTCAAAGAAAGTTATCCCTACAAAATCATATAGTCTGGCTATGCTCTATCTTCACCACACAAAGTATTTAAATCATGCACAACCCCGATGACAAGCCAAGCAATTCTTTCATACTTTTGACATTCTCAAACTTTTTTCAATCTTCACGCAATACATGAGCGTGAGCCATGGATATAGCACTATATGTGGAATAGAATGGTGGTTGTGGAGAAGACAAAAAAGGGAGAAGATAGTCTCACATCAACTAGGCGTATCAATGGGCTATGGAGATGCCCATCAATAGATATCAATGTGAGTGAGTAGGGATGGCCATGCAACGGATGCACTAGAGCTATAAGTATATGAAAGCTCAACAAAAGAAACTAAGTGGGTGTGCATCAAACTTGCTTGCTCATGAAGACCTAGGGCATTTTGAGGAAGCCCATCATTGGAATATATGAGCCAAGTTCTATAATGAAAAATTCCCACTAGTATATGAAAGTGACGAAATGAGAGACTCTCTATCATGAATATCATGGTGCTACTTTGAAGCACAAGTGTGGTAAAGGATAGTAACATTGTCCCTTCTCTCTTTTTCTCTGATTTTTTATTTGGGCCTTTTCTCTTTTTTATGGCCTCTTTTCTTTCCCCTTTTTTCGTCCGGAGTCTCATCCCGACTTGTGGGGGAATCATAGTCTCCATCATCCTTTCCTCACTGGGACAATGCTCTAATAAAGATGATCATCACGCTCTTATTTTCTTACAACTCAACAATTACAACTCGATACTTAGAACAAAATATTACTCTATATGAATGCCTCTGGCGCTGTACCGGGATATGCAATAAATCAAGAGTGACATGTATGAAAGAATTATGAATGGTGGCTTTGCCACAAATACGATGTCAACTACACGATCATGCTAAGCAATATGACAATGATGGAGTGTGTCATAATAAACGGAATGGTGGAAAGTTGCATGGCAATATATCTCGGAATGGCTATGGAAATGCCATAATAGGTAGGTATGGTGGCTGTTTTGAGGAAGGTATATGGTGGGTGTATGATACCGGTGAAAGGTGCGCGGTATTAGAGAGGCTAGCAATGGTGGAAGGAAGAAAAGTGTGTATAATCCATGGACTCAACATTATTCATAAAGAACTCATATACTTATTGCAAAATCTACAAGTTATCAAAGCAAAGTATTACATGCATGCTCCTAGTGGGGTAGATTGGTAGGAAAAGACCATCGCTCGTCCCCGACCGCCACTCATAAGGAAGACAATCAAAAAATAAATCATGCTCCGACTTCATCACATAACGGTTCACCATACGTGCATGCTACGGGAATCACAAACTTTAACACAAGTATTTCTCAAATTCACAACTACTCAACTAGCACAACTTTAATATCACCATCTTCATATCTCACAACAATTATCAAGCATCAAACTTCTCATAGCATTCAACACACTCATAAGAAAGTTTTTACTATTCTTGAATACCAAGCATATTAGGATTATTTCAGCAAATTACCATGCTATTTAAGACTCTCAAAATAATCTTAGTGAAGCATGAGATATCAATAGTTTCTATAAAACAATTCCACCACCATGCTCTAAAAAATTTAAGTGAAGTACTAGAGCAAAAACTATATAACTCAAATGATATAATCGAAGCACATAGAGTATTCTAACAAATTCCAAATCATGTATGGCTCTCTCAAAAGGTGTGCACAGCAAGGATGATTGTGGTAAACTAAAAAGCAAAGACTCAAATCATACAAGACACTCCAAGCAAAACACATATCATATGGTGAATAAAAATATAGCTCCCAGTAAAGTTACCGATAGAAGTAGACGAAAGAGGGGATGCCTTCCGGGGCATCCCCAAGCTTTGGCTTTTACATGTCCTTAGATTATCTTGGGGGTTCCATGGGAATCCCCAAGATTAGGCTCTTGCCACTCCTTGTTCCATAATCCATCAAATTTTTACCTAAAACTTGAAAACTTCACAACGCAAAACTTAAAGTAGAAAATCTCGTGAGCTCCGTTAGCGAAAGAAAACAAAAGACCACTTCAAGGTACTGTGATGAACTCATTCTTTATTTATACTGGTGTTAAACCTACTGTATTCCAACTTATCTATGGTTTATAAACTATTTTACTATCCATAGATTCATCAAAATAAGCAAACAACTCCCAAAAAACAGAATCTGTCAAAAACAGAACGGTCTGTAGTAATCTGTAGCTAGCGCAAGATCTGAAATCCCAAAAATTCTAAAATAAATTGATGGACGTGAGGAATTTATCTATTAATAATATTCAAAAATAATTAACTAAATAGAACTTTCCAAATAAAAATGGCAGCAGTTCTCGTGAGCCCTAAAGTTTCTGTTTTTTACAGCAAGATAATAAGACTTTCACCAAGTCTTCCCAACGGTTCTACTTGGCAGAAACACTAATTAAACACAAAAAACACAACCAAAACCGAGGCTAGGTAAATTATTTATTACTAAACAGGAGCAAAAAGCAAGGAATAAAAATAAAATTGGTTGCTTCCCAACAAGCGCTATAGTTTAATGGCCCTAGCTAGGCATAAAAAGCAAGGATAGATCTAGGTATTGCCATCTTTGGTAGGCAATCCATAAGTGGCTCTCATAATAGATTCATAAGGTAATTTAATTTTCTTTCTAGTAAAGTGTTCCATGCCATTCCTTAATGGAAATTGGAATCTAATATTTCCTTCCTTCATATCAATAATTGCACCAATCGTTCTAAGGAAACGTCTACCAAGAATAATAGGACATGAAGGATTGCAATCTATGTCAAGAACAATAAAATCTACGGGCACATAATTCCTATTTGCGACAATAAGAACATCATTGATTCTTACCATTAGTTTCTTAATAGTTGAATCTGCAAGGTACAAGTTTAAAGAGCAATCATCAAAATCACGGAAACCTAACAAATCACACAAAGTCTTTGGAATCGTGGAAACACTAGCACCCAAATCACATAAAGCATAGAACTCATGATCTTTAATCTTAATTTTAATAGTTGGTTCCCACTCATCATAAAGTTTTCTAGGGATTGAAACTTCCAACTCAGGTTTTTCTTCATAAGATTGCATCAAGGCATCAACGATATGTTTAGTAAACGCTTTATTTTGACTATAAGCATGAGGAGAATTTAGCACGGATTGCAACAAGGAAATACAATCAATCAAAGAGCAATTTTAATAATTAAATTCCTTGAAATCCAAAATAGTGGGTTTAGCAACATCTAGGGTTTTAATTTCTTCAATCCCACTTTCATCAAATTTAGCATCAAGATCTAAAAACTCCGAATTTTTGGAACGCCTTCTAGGTAAAGGTGGATCATATTCAGTCCCATCATTATCAAGATTCGTATTGCAAAACAAAGATTTAATAAGGGACACATCAATAACTTTTAGATTTTCATCTTTATTTTCATAGGAACTAGAAGAACACGCTCTTATAAAGGCATCTTTCTTAGCACGCATCCTAGCGGTTCTTTCTTTGCACTCATCAATGGAAATTCTCATGGCTTTGAGAGACTCATTGATATCATGCTTAGGAGGAATAGATCTAAGTTCCAAAGAATCAACATCAAGAGAAATTCTATCAACGTTCCTAGCCAACTCATCAATCTTAAGCAATTTTTCTTCAATCAAAGCATTGAAATTATTTTGTGAAGTAATAAATTCTTTAATATTAGATTCAAAATCAGAGGGCATCTTATTATAATTTCCATAATAATTGTTGTAGGAATTACCATAATTATTAGAGGGATTACTAGGATAAGGCCTAGGATTAAAATTTCCTCTATACACGTTGTTACCAAAATTGTTCCTACCAACAAAATTCACATCCATAGATTCATTATTATTCTCAATCAAAGTAGACAAGGGCATATCATTAGGATCAGAAGAAACACTCTTACTAGCAAATAATTTCATAAGTTCATCCATCTTTCCACTCAAAACATTAATTTCTTCTATCACATGCACCTTTTTATTAGTAGATCTTTCAATATGCCATTGAGAATAATTAACCATAATATTATCTAGGAGTTTAGTAGCTTCTCCTAAAGTGATTTCCATAAAAGTGCCTCCTGCGGCTGAATCTAAAAGATTTCTAGAAGCAAAATTCAATCCGACATAAAATTTTTGTATAATCATCCACAAATTCAAACCATGAGTAGGGAAATTACGTATCATTAATTTCATCCTCTCCCAAGCTTGCGCAACATGTTCATGATCAAGTTGCTTAAAATTCATAATATCGTTTCTAAGGGAGATGATCTTAGCGGGAGGAAAATACTTAGAGATAAAAGCATCTTTGCACTTGTTCCAAGAATCAATACTATTTTTAGGCAAAGACGAAAACCAAGCTTTAGCACGATCTATAAGTGAAAAAGGCAATAGCTTCAATTTAACAATATCATTATCCACATCTTTCTTCTTTTGCATATCACACAAATCAACGAAACTATTTAGATGGGTAGTGGCATCTTCACTAAGAAGGCCGGAAATTGGATCTTTCATGACAAGATTCAGCAAAGCGGCATTAATTTCACAAGATTCAGCATCGGTAAAAGGAGTAATCGGAGTGCTAATAAAATCATTGTTGTTGGTATTGGTAAAGTCACACAATTTAGTGTTATCTTGAGCCATCGTGACAAGCAAGCAATCCAACACACAAGCAAACAAAAAGCAAGCGGGCAAAAGGAGGCAAATAGAGAAAGAGAGGGAGGATAGAGAGAGAGGGCGAATAAAATGGCAAGGGTGAAGTGGGGGAGAGGAAAACAAGAGGCAAATGGCAAATAATGTAATGCGGGAGATAAGGGTTGTGATGGGTACTTGGTATATTGACTTTTGCGTAGACTCCCTGGCAACGGGGCCAGAATTCTTCTTGCTACCTCTTGAGCACTGCGTTGGATTTCCTTGAAGAGGAAAGGATGATGCAGCAAAGTAGCGTAAGTATTTCCCTCAGTTTTTGAGAACCAAGGTATCAATCCAGTAGGAGGCTATGCGCGAGTCCCTCGTACCTGCACAAAACAAATAACTCCTCACAACCAACGCGATAAGGGGTTGTCAATCCCTTCACGGTCATTTACGAGAGTTAGATCTGATAGATAGAATAATATTTTTGGTATTTTTGTGATAAAGATGCAAAGTAAAATAAAAGCAAAGTAAAAAAGCAAAGGAAATAACTAAGTATTGGAAGATTAATATGATGAAGATAGACCCGGGGGCCATAGGTTTCACTAGTGGCTTCTCTCAAGAGCATAAGTATTTTACGGTGGGTGAACGAATTACTATTGAGCAATTGATAGAATTGAGCATAGTTATGAGAATATCTAGGTATGATCATGTGTATAGGCATCACGTCCGAGACAAGTAGACCGACTCCTGCCTGCATCTACTACTATTACTCCACTCATCGACCGCTATCCAGCATGCATCTAGAGTATTAAGTTCATGAAAACAGAGTAACGCCTTAAGCAAGATGACATGATGTAGAGGGATAAATTCATGCAATATGATAAAAAAAACCATCTTGTTATCCTCGATGGAAACAATACAGTACGTGCCTCTCTGCCCCTACTGTCACTGGGAAAGGACACCGCAAGATTGAACCCAAAGCTAAGCACTTCTCCCATTGCAAGAAAGATCAATCTAGTAGGCCAAACCAAACTGATAATATGAAGAGACTTGCAAAGATAACCAATCATACATAAAATAATTCAGAGAAGATTCAAATATTGTTCATAGATAATCTTGATCATAAACCCACAATTCATCGGTCTCAACAAACACACCGCAAAAAGAAGATTACATCGAATAGATCTCCACAAGAGAGGGGTAGAATATTGTATTGAGATCCAAAAAGAGAGAAGAAGCCATCTAACTAATAACTATGGACCCGAAGGTCTGAGGTAAACTACTCACACTTCATCGGAGAGGCTATGGTGTTGATATAGAAGCCCTCCGCGACGGATGCCCCCTCCGGCGGAGCTCCGGAATAGGCCCCAAGATGGGATGTCATGGATACAGAAAGTTACAGCGGTGGAATTAGGGTTTTGGCTCCATATCTGATCGTTTGGGGGTACATAGGTATATATAGGAGGAAGGAGTACGTCGGTGGAGCAACAGGGGGGCCACGAGGGTGGACAGTGCGCCTAGGGGGGTAGGCGCGGCCCCCTACCTTGTGGCCTCCCTGTTGGTTGCTTGACATAGGGTCCAAGTCTCCTCGGTCTTGTTTGTTCCAAAAATCACGTTCCCGAAGGTTTCCTTCCGTTTGGACTCCGTTTGATATTCCTTTTCTTCGAAACCCTAAAATAGGCAAAAAATAGCAATTCTGGGTTGGGCCTCCGGTTAATAGGTTAGTCCCAAAAATAATATAAACGTGGATAATAAAGCCCAATAATGTCCAAAACAGTAGATAATATAGCATGGAGCAATCAAAAATTATAGATACATTGAAGACGTATCAGACACCATCACGGAGGGGTTCATCATCCTCATTGGTGCCTCTCCGATGATGCATGAGTAGTATTTTG
This sequence comes from Triticum dicoccoides, assembly GCF_002162155.2. Lineage (NCBI taxonomy): Eukaryota > Viridiplantae > Streptophyta > Magnoliopsida > Poales > Poaceae > Triticum > Triticum dicoccoides. The sequence continues at coordinate 545,242,584 of NC_041388.1, forward strand.
TAGACCTTCGGGTCTGTAGTTAGTAGCTAGATTGCTTCCTCTCTCTCTCTCTCTCTCTCTCTCTCTCTCTCTCTCTCTCTCTCTCTCTCTCTCTCTCGATTCTCAATACAATGGTCTCTTGGAGATCTATTTGATGTAACTCCTTTTGCGGTGTGTTTGTTGCGATCCGATGAACTTTGAGTTTATGATCATATCTATGTTTTTATCCATGAAAGTTATTTGAGTCTTTTGATCTCTTATAAGCATGATTACTTATAGCCTCGTATTTCTTCTCTGATATTTGGGTTTTCTTTGGCCAAATTGATCTATTTATCTTGCAATGGGAAGAGGTGCTTTGTGATGGGTTCGATCTTACGGTGCTTAATCCCAGTGACAGAAGGGGAACAGACACGTATGTATCATTGCTATTAAGGATGACAAGATGGGGTCGATTTCTACATAAATAGATCGTGTCTACATCATGTCATCATTCTTATTGCATTACTCCCTTTCTCCATGAACTTAATACACTAGATGCATGCTAGATAGCGGTCGATGTGTGGAGTAATAGTAGTAGATGCAGGCAGGAGTCGGTCTACTAATCTTGGACGTGATGCCTATATAATGATCATTGCCTGGATATCGTCATGATTATTTGAAGTTCTATCAATTGCCCAACAGTAATTTGTTTACCCACCGTTGCTATTTTTCTCAAGAGAAGCCACTAGTGAAACCTATGCGCCCGGGTCTTTCTTTATTATATTTGCCTCTGCGGTCTATTTTTATTTGCTTTTATTTTCAGATCTATTAATCCAAAAACCCAAAAATACCTTGCTGCAATTTATTGTTATTTATTTTATCTCGCGTTCCCGCGAGATCTATTTATCCAATCTACTACAATCTTACCTATCTTTTTACCCGTGAGGGATTGACAACCCCTCTATTACGTCGGGTTGCAAGTATTTGTTCTTTGTGTGCAGGAGCTGTTTACGTGGTGTTCGCGTGGTTCTCCTACTGGTTTGATAACCTTGGTATCAACACTGAGGGAAATACCTACCGTAGTTGTGCTGCATCATCCCTTCCTCTTTGGGGAAATACCGACGTAGTTCAAGCCGCAATCAAAAGGAATTTCTGGCGCCGTTGCCGGGGAGACATCATCAACATCTACCAGGTTCCTAATCACAAATCTCATCTCCTTGCAATTTACATTATTTTCCATTTGCCTCCCGTTTTCCTCTCCCCCACTTCATAAAAAATGTTATTTTATTCGCCCTCTTTTTTGTTCGCCATTTTCTCGTCAGATCTGTTTATGAGTGCAATCTTGTTGTGTAGTCACAATGACTCAAGAGAACACCAAGTTGTGTGATTTCTCCAATACCAACAACAATGATTTTATTAGCACTCTGATTGCTCCTCCCGCCACTAGTGCGGAGTCTTGTGATATTAATACCGCTTTGCTGAATCTTGTTATGAAAGATCAATTTTCCGGTACTCCTAATGAGGATACCGCGTCCCATCTTAACACATTTGTGGAATTATGCGATATGGAAAATAAAAAAGATGTGGACAATGATGTTGTGAAGTTGAAATTATTCCTGTTTTCTTTGTGAGATCATGCAAAAATTTGGTTTTCTTCTTTGCCTCGCAATAGTATCGATTCTTGGGATAAGTGCAAAGATGCTTTTATTAGTAAATATTTTCCGCCCACAAAAATTATTTCCCTTAGAACCCGGATCATGAATTTCAAGCAACTTGAACATGAGCATGTTGCACAATCTTGGGAAAGGATGAAATTAAAGCTAAGGAATTTCCCAACTCATGGGTTAAATCTTTGGATGATCATCTAGAATTTTTATGTGGGGTTGAATTTTGTTTCTCGTAATCTTTTGGACTCCGCCGCGGGTGGTACTTTTATGGAAATTAGTTTGGGTGAAGCCACTAAATTTCTTGATAATATTATGGAAAATTATTCACAATGGCATACCGAAAGAGCTCCGACTAGTAAAAAAGTTAATTCGGTTGAAGAATTTTTTTCTTTGAGTGAAAAAGTTGATGCTCTTGTGAAATTGGTTGATAATAAAAGTGCTCCTATTGATTTTAATGATGTGCCTTTCTCTAATTTGATTGAGCAACATAGTGATGCCATAGATGTGAATTTTATCTCTCGGAATAATTTCAATAATAATGCTTATAGAGGTAATTTTAATCCTAGGCCTTTTCCTAGTAATTCCACTAATAATTCTGGTAATTCCTATGGTAATCATTCTTATAATAATAATAGGAACACCTCTGATCTTGAGAATAATATTAAAGAATTTTTCAATACTCAAAAAGTTTTTAATGCTACAATAGAAGAAAAGTTGAATAAGATGGTGATATGTCTAGAAGTACTGATAGAATTTCTCATGATGTGAAAAATCTCAAGATGAAAATTTGTGTGCCGAAGGTTGAGGAACTAATTAAATCTCTTTATGTTTCTATGGGTGAAAGTAAGAAAAGGATCGCTATGCTTAGAGCTAGAAGATAATTTTTAGAAAAAGCGTTTTCTAGTGATTGCTTTCATAAAAGTGATGAAGATCTTAAAACGATTGGTGTTTCTTCTATATATTCCTTGTTTAGTAAAATTGAGATTGATAATAAAGGGACTGGAGAAGAGTCAACTTTAGCTAGAAGGCGTCCCGATAATTTGGAGGGTGAAAATCTTGTTGAGAAAATTGACAAAAGTGGGTTTGAAGAGGTCAAAACTTTAACTCATGATGTGCCCACTCTTTTAGATTACAAAGACTTTAATTATGATAGTTGCTCTTTGATTGATTGTATTTCTTTGTTGCAATCCATGATAAATTCACCCCATGCTTATGAACAAAACAAAGCTTTTACTAAACATATTGTTGATGTTATGATGAAAGCTTTGGAAGAAAAGTTAGAATTAGAGATTTCAATTCCTAGAAAATTGCATGATGAATGGGAATCTACTATCAAAGTCAAGATTAAAAATTATGAATGTTTGGCTTTATGTGACTTGGGTGCTAGTGTTTATACAATTCTGAAATCTTTATGTGATGTGCTTGGTCTTACCGATATTGAAAAGTGTTCTCTAAATTTGCACTTGGCGGATTCTACTATTAAAAACCTATGGGAAGAATTAATGATGTTCTTATTCTTGCAAATAGGAATTATGTGACCATAGATTTTATTGTTCTTGATATTGATTGCAATCCGTCTTGTCAAATTATTCTTGGTAGAGCGTTTTTACGTACTATTGGTGCCGTGATTACTATGAAAGAAGGCAATATTAAATTTCAATTTCCACTAAGGAAGGGTATGAAACACTTTCCTATAACTAGAATTAATCCACCATATGAATCAATCATGAGGGCATCATATGGATCTAGAAACAAAGATGACAATAGTTGAACCTTTGCATTATGCCTAGCTAGGGGCATAAAACAATAGCGCTTGATGGGAGGCAACCCAATGAATAAAATTTATTTTTGTCTTTTTCTTTCTGTTCTTGAGTGTTTGCACAATTATTATACTGTTATGATTGTTTTCTTTTGTGTTTTAATTAGTGTTTGTGCCAAGTAGAGCTTTTGGGATCATGTTGGGTGATAGTTGATTTGATCTTGCTGAAAAACAAAAACTTTTGCGCCCAGGAAAATAATTTTCGTTTTTAACGGAAGTGCGCTAAAATACTGATTGTTTTTGCAGAAGATTAATATACAAATTGCTCGCGTTTCCTAATTTTTCAGAATTTTTGGAATTACAGAAGTATTTGGAATCGCCAGATTGCTACAGACTGTTTTGTTTTTGATAGATTCTGTTTCCTTTGTGTTGTGTGCTTGTTTTGATGATTCTATGGTTTTCTTTGAAGAGTTTTTGCCATAGAAAATTAGGAATACAGTAGACATAATGCAAAAATAAAATATGAATGGGTTTGCAACAATACTTATAGTAGTGATTTGCTTTCTTATACAAACGGATCTCACGAAGGTTTTGTTGAGTTTTGTGTGATTGAAGTTTTCAAGTTTTGGGTGACTTTACGATGGATGAAGGAATAAGGATTAGAAAAAGGCTAAGCTTGGGGATGCCCATGGCACCCCAAGATAATATTTAGGAAGTATCAAGCAACTAAGCTTGGGGATGCCCCGAGTGGCATCCCCTCTTTCTTCTCACAACCATCGGTATTTTACTTGAAACTATATTTTTATTCGTCACATATTATGAGTTTTGCTTGGAGCTTCTTGTATGATATGAGTCTTTGCTTGTTTTGCTTTGTATTTTTAGTCATGAATCCTTGCTGGACACACCTATTTGAGAGAGCCAAAATTATGCCATGACTTGTTCGAATTGCTCTCTATACTTCACTTAAATCTTTTTTAGCTATGGAATTGCTCTAGTGCTTCACTTATATCCTTTTAAGCACGGTTTACTTTAGTATTTTTAGTGAAATGCTCTCATGCTTCACTTAGATTTATTTGAGAGTTAGTAAAATTTTGAAGAAATTCTCTCATGCTTCACTTAAATTATCTTGAGAGAAGAAATATTTTATGCCCATGTTGTTCACTTAGATTTGTTTGAGCTACTAAAAGCAACATATGAAATTAGTCCCAAAGTGATAGATATCCAAGGAGAATAATAGAAACTTTCATGAAGATCATTGGACAAAATAAACTTGATTCCTTGTAATAGTTTTGCGATATGATAATATAATATGTGAGTCATGTTGATGAGTAATTATGCTTTAGTAAGAATACTGGTGTTAAGGTTTGTGATTCCCTATGCAAGGACGGAATTCAATAGTTATGCAGTAAAATTACATCCTACTTGTGGTGCATTATTCGGTGTTAGTTATGCTTAATGCTCTCTTATGATATTTTTTGTTTCTTGGTTGGATGCTTCTCAATCTTTTGATAGCCTTCATTTTGCACTAAGTATGATCACTACTTGTGCATCGAAAATCCTTTAAACCAGTTTTGCCACATGAGTCCACTATACCTACCTATATATGGTATTCTTTTACCGTTCTAAGCAAATTTGTATGTGCCATCTCTAATTTTCAAAATAAACTTCTCTTTTGTGTGCTCGTACCGTTCATGAAACGGTAGGGGTGGCTCATATATTTCCATGCTAGATGTGTTATTCTCAAAATGAGTGTTTATTCACTTGTCATTGCACGAGAGTACGACAAAGGTATTAGGGATGCCCAGTCCCAAAATGAAAAATGAATTTACTTTATGTTGTCAAATAATAAATATCTTGGAAAGTGTTGGTATGGAAGGCACCCATGGATACGGTTAGCCATGGAAAGTGAAAGTATGGTGGAAAAAGGAATAAACTTTATTTTATGTTTGGGAACCGCCTATGATATATCTAGCATGGAAAGTATTGGGAACTACTCGATCGTTTTTGTTGACAGGAAAAGCATTCTTCCAAAATGTTTTTATCTCTATTCACTTTGAGCTCTGGCACCTCTACAAATCCCTACTTCCCTCGGCGAAGGGCCTTTCTGTTTACTTTATGCAATTTTTATTTTTACTTGAGTTTCCATCTTCTCTTATAAAACACCAACTAAGGGGCACTATGATCGTACTTGAGCATTGGGTATTGCTAATATGCGAGTGTGTTTCATGAATGGATCAATGATTGAGCATAATGGGCTAGGGATAACTTGCTTTAGGGTTGATATTTTGAAAGACATTATTGCTTGTTGATATGCTTGAGTATTAAAGTATCCATGTCAAAACTAGACTATTGCGAAACTTTTTGTGGAATTTTTATGGACCATAGGACATCCAATGGGCCGGAGAAGCACCTGGGGGTGCCCCAAGGGGGCACAACCCACCAGGGCGCGCCAAGGCCCCCAGGCGCGCCCAGGTGGGTTGTGCCCACCTCGGTGGCCTCCCGCACCGCCTCTTTTCTCTATAAATACCCCAATATTCCAGAAACCCTACGGGAGTCGACGAAAATCAATTACAGCCGCCGCAAGTTCCAGAAACCACATATCCAATCTACACACCATCACAGAGGGGTTCATCATCCTCATTGGTGCCTCTCCGATGATGCGTGAGTATTATTTTGTAGACCTTCGGGTCTGTAGTTAGTAGCTAGGTGGCTTCCTCTCTCTCTCTCTCTTGATTCTCAATACAATGGTCTCTTGGAGATCTATTTGATGTAACTCTTTTTGCGGTGTGTTTGTTGGGATCCGATGAACTTTGAGTTTATGATCAGATCTATGTTTTTGTCCATGAAAGTTATTTGAGTCTTTTGATCTCTTATATGCATGATTACTTATAGCCTCGTATTTCTTCTCTGATATTTGGGTTTTTTACCAATTGATCTATTTATCTTGCAATGGGAAGAGGTGCTTTGTGATGGGTTCGATCTTACGGTGCTTGATCCCAGTGACAGAAGGGGAACCGACATGTATGTATCATTGTTATTAAGGATAACAAGATGGGGTCTATTTCTACATAAATAGATCTTGTCTACATCATGTCATCGTTCTTATTGCATTACTCCGTTTCTCCATGAACTTAATACACTAGATGCATGCTGGATAGCGGTCGATGTGTGGAGTAATAGTAGTAGATGCAGGCAGGAGTCAGTCTACTAATCTTGGACGTGATGCCTATATAATGATCATTGCCTGGATATTGTCATGATTATTTGAAGTTCTATTAATTGCCCACCAGTAATTTGTTTACCCACCGTTGCTATTTTTCTCGAGAGAAGCCACTAGTGAAACCGACGGCCCCGGGTCTCTTCTTTATTATATTTGCCTTCACGATCTATTTTATTTGCTTTTATTTTCAGGCCTATTAATCTAAAAACCCAAAAATACCTTGCTGCAATTTACTATTATTTATTTTATCTCGCATTCCCGTGAGATCTATTTATGCAATCAACTACAATTTTACCTATCTTTTTACCCGTGAGGGATTGACAACCTCTCTCTTACATCGGGTTGCAAGTATTTGTTCTTTGTGTGCAGGTGTTGTTTACGTGGTGTTGTGTGGTTCTCCTACTGGTTCGATAACCTTGGTCTCATCACTGAGAAAAATACCTACCGTAGCTGTGCTACATCATCCCTTCCTCTTTGTGGAAATACCGACGTAGTTCAAGCCGCAATCAACACCTTCGGCAAGTTCCTTAGCTGCAAGATGGAGTTGAAAAACTCCGTTAGTAAACATGTACTCAGAATGTGTGGGTACTATAACCGCTTGAATCACTTGGGAGTTAATCTTCCGGATGAAGTAGCGATTGACAGAGTTCTCCAGTCACTACCACCAAGCTACAAGGGCTTTGTGATGAACTATAATATGCAAGGGATGGAGAAAACGATCCCTGAGCTCTTCACGATGCTTAAGGTTGCGGAGGTAGAAATCAAGAAATAGCATCAAGTGTTGATGGTCAATAAGACCACCAGCTTCAAGAAGGGCAAGGGAAAGAAAGGGAACTTCAAGCAGAATGGAAAGACAGTTGCCGCTCCCATGTAGAAACCCAAGGCTAGATTCAAACCCGAGACTGAGTGTTTCTGTTGCAAGGGGAAGGGCCACTGGAAGTGGAACTGCCCCAACTACTTGGCAGATAAGAAGGCTGGCAACGTCAACAAAGGTATACTTGATATACATGTTATTGATGTGTACCTTACTAGTGCTCGTAGTAGCGCCTGGGTATTTGATACCGGTTCGGTTGCTAATATTTGTATCTCGAAACAGGAGCTGCAAAATAAACAAAGACTAGCTAAGGACGAGGTGATGATGCGTGTCAGAAATGGTTCCAAGGTTGATGTGATCACCGTCGGCACGCTACCTCTACATTTACCTTTGGGATTAGTTTTAAACCTAAATAATTGTTATTTGGTGTCTGCATTGAGCATGAACATTATATCTGGATCATGTTTATTGCGAGACGGTTATTCATTTAAGTTAGAGAATAGTGGTTGTTCTATTCATATGGATAATACCTTTGATGGTCATGCACCCCTTGTGAATGGTTTATTCTTGTTGAATCTCGATGGTAGTGATATACATATTCATAACATTGATGCCAAAATATGCAAAGTTAATGATGAAAGTACCACATACTTGTGGCACTGCCACTTAGGTCATATTGGTGTAAAGAGCATGAAGAAACTCCATGCTGATGGCCTTTGGAATCACTTTATTATGAATCATTTGATACATGTGAACCATGCCTTATGGGCAAGATGACAAAACCACGTTTTCTAGTACAATGGAGCAGGCTAGTGACTTGCTGGAAATAATACATACCGATGTATGCGGTCCGATGAGTGTTGAAGCACACGGTGGATATCGTTATTTTCTTACCTTCACGGAAGATTTGAGTAGATACGGGTATATTTACTTGATGAAACATAAGTCTGAGACATTTGAAAAGTTCAAAGAATTTCAGAATGAAGTGGAGAATCATCATAACAAGAAAATAAAGTTTCTACGATCCAATCGTGGAGGTGAATATTTGAGTTACGAGTTTGGTATGCATTTAAGACAATGTGGAATTGTTTCACAGCTCACGCCACCTGGAACACCATAGTGTAATGGTGTGTGCGAACATCGTAATCGTACTTTATTGGATATGGTGCATTCTATGATGTCTCTTACCGATTTGCCACTATCATTTTGGGGTTATGCATTAGAGACAACCACATCCACTTTAAATAGGGCACCATCTAAATCCGTTGAGATGACATCGTATGTGTTATGGTTTGGCAAGCAACCTAAGTTGTCATTTCTTAAAGTTTGGGGATGCGACGTTTATGTGAAAAGGCGTTAGCCTGATAAACTTGAACTCAAAGAGGAGAAGTGCGTCTTCATAGGATACCCTAAAGAGACCATTGGGGATATCTTCTATCACAAATCCGAGGGCAAGATCTGTGTTCCCAAGAATGGGTCCTTTCTAGAGAAGGAGTTTCTCTCCAAAGAAATGAGTGGTAGGAAAGTAGAACTTCATGAGGTAATTGTACCTTCTCTCGAATTGAAGAGTAGCACATCACAAAAAGCAGTTCCTGTGATGCCTACACCAATCGGAGAGGAATCTAATGATGATGATCATGAAACTTCAGATCAAGTTACTACCGAACTTCATAGGTCGACCAAGACACGTTCCGCACCAGAGTGGTACAGTAATCCCGTCTTGGAAGTCATGTTGTTAGACAACGGTGAACCTACGAACTATGAAGAATCAATGATGAGCCCGGATTCTGACAAATGGCTTGAGGCCATGAAATCCGAGATAGGGTCCATGTATGAGAACAAAATATGGACTTTGGTAGACTTGCCCGATGACCTGCAGGCCATTGATAATAAATGGATCTTTAAGAAGAATATAGATGCCGATGGTAATGTCACCGTCTATAAAGCTCAACTTGTCACAAAAGGTTTTCAACAAATTCAAGGAGTTGACTATGATGAGGCTTTCTCACCTGTAGTGATGCTTAGGTATGTTAAAATAATGTTAGCAATTGCCGCATACCATGATTATGAAATCTGGGAGATGGACGTCAAAACAACGTTCCTTAACGGGTTCCTTAAGGAAGAGTTGTATATGACGCAAGCGGAAGGTTTTGTCAATCCTAAGGATGCTAACAAGGTATGCAAGCTCCAGCTATGCATCTATGGACTCGTGCAAGCATCTTGAATTCCACATGCAAGTCCCTAGGTTGAGGTAAAGGGATTTCATCTTCATCTAAGCTTGTCTCTTCTTTTCCCTTCGAATCATAATATTCTTCTCCCTTCGTGGTCCAAACGTAATGCTCCACATCCCCATAAACTTTTGGGTTTGCGATATAGTCTGCAACATAGCTCTCTCCACCCGAATCTTGAGACGACATATTTTCAGATCTGTCAGGAAAACAACACGAAACAAGAATAGAGGATTTCTCCGCTATACGGTGGTCAACACGTTCGGGGGGTATATAAAGATTCTTTTTATCTTGGGAAACAATCAAAACAGAAGGAAAACAGAGTCAGGAAGGTTCCCCAGGTGGGCACAACCCACCTGGGCGCGCCATGCAAGGCAGGCGTGCCCTGGTGTCTTACGCCCTCCTCGTTTGCCTTCCTGGTTATTTCTTAATTTCCTAATTTTTGTAATATTCCAAAACTGACAGAAAATATTTTTGCAGATTTTCCGGAGTCCATTTACTTACCGTATCACGTACCTCCTCTTTTTCAGGGTTCTGGAGTGTTCCGGGACGTTTCTTTTATGTGTTCCTATAGTGTCATGGTTTGAATAATATTGCTTTCAATATTAATAGGCGTACCTGAGATATAGTGTTTAATTCTTTGCCCATTGACCACCTTCGGGTTAGTACCTTTGGCATTATTAATTTTGATAGCTCCAGAACGATAAACCTCTTTGATAATATATGGTCCTTTCCATTTGGAAAGAAGTTTTCCTGCAAAGAATCTAAAATGAGAGTTGTACAAAAGAACATATTCCTCAACTTTGAATTCCCGCTTTTCGATAATTCCACAAAAATATTCTCATCACTCCCGTCCTACTAACACTCAGCAGATCGTGATTGCCTTACGCTTATGACCCTGTAGGTTCGGTAACTCATAGACATGAACGAAACCGTTCGTTCAATGACCGATAGTGGGACCGTGGACGTCCATATCGATCCCTATGAGCACACAAATGATATTCGAGTGAACCTTTGGTTATCATGTGTTGTTCCCTTTGCTTGGCGATACTTAACAAAACTCGAGATTTATCTATATCCTTCCGAGTTATCACTATGCTCATTATACCGAAATCCTCATTACCGGTTTTGTTCTTCTTTCTCGTTATTGTGTTCCGGCATCCCAGTGACAAAGTCACTCGTGTCTGGCCAGACTATGATTGATGGCGTCACACCGGGAGGGCCCTAAGAATATATCTCCATTGTCGGAGCAACAAATCCCACTCTTGAGCTATCCGGCTACTTGTCAAACTTTTCGGTGAACCCATAAGTTGTCGTTATGACCACCTTGTTACGGGCGACGTTTTAGCAACTCAAAGCCCACCGTACAGTAAGAAGTGACCACAATACTCTCATGGTCTAAGGAGCAAGATCACACGTTAACACTCCGCGTTATTACAATTGAATATAGACGATATTAATCCAATTCACAAAAAACAAGTTTGGGTCGATTCAATATGATTGTTCTTCCAACATCATAATCTCAATGTTGTTTTAGGACTATCGTTACACTTAATGATATCCAAAGATTCGGAAAACATGATCACCAACAACACTTAGCTCGTCCTAGAGGCAAGACTAGGAAGCTTTTATTTAACCATTTATCATCAACACATGCATATGAGTTTTTCACTGAATCGCATATTCCAGAATCATAGCAGTTATAGCATAGAATATAAACTCTTTAATTATTGATGTATAGAAATATAATAATACAAATATTATTGCCTCTAGGCATATTTTCAACAAGTCCGTCATGAGATATTCCAGTGTGATTCACCGAGTGGAGACAATGTGGCCACTGGGCTCATCAACCATGGGGATCGCAAGTTTGCTTCTTGCTGGTGTACATATTGGTTAATTCATTCATTCATTCATTCACTCAATGTTGCTCTACACTTATATAGCATGCACGCGCTGCTGTGATGTACTATATCATCAAGGGCAGGTCATTCACGCACATATATTATTGGATGAAATTCAAGAGGCAGTATGTGTGGGACAACATATGCCGATTCTGGATCGAGTATCATTTAATTAGGAATCTATGTATTCGAAAAACTTGTTGAACATATCCAGTTATCTCTGATGTAATATTTACATTTAAACTAGTGTAGTTCTAGAAATATTTGCATGTCATTTATGGATGAAGTGTGCTATTTCCTATAATTATTTTGAGTGTTGTTGGCTTGGAAAAAAATATAGACGCGTATTTAGGGTGTAGGGTTGGATAGCGGGCTCCCGCATCAGTATTTGTAGACTGATCTGCGGATAAATAGTATGTTTATTTTAGGAGACAGCGTTGGAGATGTCCTTAATTCTATTACCTAGGCATGATTGCTTTTTTTCAACACATTACAAATCTAGACACTCACATACACGCACTCCTATAAACACATCTGAAGTACTGAACCGACACAACATCTTGAGATTGCCGAAGTTACCACAGCGCACCTCGTATTCAATGAGAACATCCCCTCCCACTAAACGAACATTACTGAAAGTCTAGACTAAAAAAAGAAAAATGCGTACATCGGTGTCAAAGTTTACGGCTTGAACCTTGTAGACTGATTCCACCACAAAGAAGTTAACCACCCCCGCAAAAAAAGAAGAAGAAGAAGTTAACCACGTGTCAGCTCTGCTGAGCACGTAGTAGCAACTACACCTACTCGACCTGTTTGCTTCTTGCATTGCCAACTCTGGCAGTGAACAGCTCCCCTCGACGGAGAAAACGAAAAACGTGTAGCCAGAAACGGAGACCCCATGAAGAGATGGAGTAAATTGCACAGAAGTACCACAATTGGGGCATTGGAAGCAGATTGGTACCAAGATTGGTAATTTTTACATGTCAGTACCAAGATTGGGGCGAGCCGTTGCAAAAAAGACTAAAAGTGTGTTTTATACGTATTGACAGAAAAGCTGACCGGTTGGGCCCGCCCGTCAGGCGACACGCTGGCCAGTGCGCGCGTGCCCGCGCACTGACTGGGACGAGGTCGGCTCCCGTTTAGGGCACGGCTGGTGCGGTCGAGCCACACCCCCGCTCACTCCCCCCGCTCTGCTCTGCGTTCTTCTTCCTTCTCTCTGCCTCGCCGCCGGCTGCGCCCGCCCCCGCCGGACGCCACACGACGCTGCCGCAGCCATGGTTTTTGAAGACGAGAGCAGCAACGAGAACTCAAGCCTCCCGTACATGCACTCCGAAACCTCCACCGATGGGCTCAATCAGGTCAGTTACTCCATTGGAGCTAGGGTTAGGGCTAGGTTTAGGAAAATTTTGGGATTTTTCTGTCTAGGTGGTCTTTGCTGTGAGGATTTCGTTTGATTTGCTTTGTCCTCGTCCTCTGCACATGATGCTAACTTGGATTTTGCTTGGGCAGGTGCCTTTCTCTCTTCAGGACCCGGATTACAATGGTCTTGAGCTAGATCTGATAGTGCTGTGCGAGAAGCATGGGAAGCCATCAGAGAGGCTTGTTGCATTTGAAGGAACAATGATTGGGAGAAGGTTCTTAGCATGTGCAGAGCCGGTAATTTTCTTGCCTTATTGATTATGCACAGGATATGTTCATTGGAAGTCACATAGTCTTGTTTGCCAATTGTTATTTAGTTATGTGATTGGTAATTTTGTTAGTCATATATGTCATACTGTAGTGCTCATTGTAGGAATGGTGAATATTATGGTCAGTAGAGTGAATATAGGCTCAAGCATGCTCTGTTGTGTGCACATGAATGCTCTGTTGTATGCAATGTTGCTTAGTACTCACATTAGCCATTAGCTGATGTGTGACTCTTAATAAGTAATTGTTGCTTACTGCTGATAGTAGGTACTGTCATTAGCTAGTTTGTTCCTGCAGGCTAATGTAGTGTATTTAGCTAGGCTAATGTAGGATTCCATTATATTAATGGCCAATTGTAAGTTGGTTATTATGCAAAGTTGAATGTAGTGTTACTCTGCTAATTATATACTGATCACCCTCTTGCTTAGCACATGGATGTGCAAATTCAGTGTTGGTCAGTACCAACATTAGCTACTGGCATGAACTAACTGTTGCTTACTACTATTAGTAGTTGTATTGTACTAAATTTTGCCTTGTTATTTTTCCAGGAAGGTCAGAATTGTGGGTTTGTTCAGTGGGTTGATGAGCAGTGGCCCCCAACAATGGAGAATGCATTGCTGAAGCTTTGGTCAATGGTTGAAGAGAGCAAGTCTGCTAGGGTGGATGATAATCTTCAAAGTTCTTTAACTATTCACCATTTGACAGAAGAAAATAAGAAGCTGGATGCACAATATGACAAGTTAGTGAAAGATGTGCATCAACTTGTGGACTTTCAGCAGGATAGGGTTGCGGATTTCAGTTATCTGCAGTCAGCTGTCACATATCAGCACCAATGCAGAGCTGAATTGGTGGCTGGTATGAATGCAAAAATGGCAAAGAAAGATGCAGCTCTAGAGAAGCTTCAACAGAAGTTTGAAATCCTGTGCAACCTGACAAGTGCTCAAGCAACTGCCATCCAAAACCTCAAGTTGAAGAATATGAAAGAGAAGCAATTGAGGATTGAGGCTCAAGAGAATTTGGAGCTGAAGAATGCAGAGTTCACAAAGTTTGAGGAGAAGCTCACCCAAGAGAAGCTAGAGTTGAAGTTCCAGGTTGCTGATCTGCTGAAGCTTAAGGAAAACCATAAAGAAGAGAAGCAGATGCAAGAGTTTAAGATTACTGAGCTCATGAAGGCAGAGGAGAAGCTGAAGGAGAAGATCAAGGGGATCCAGGCCATCTTGGAGAACTGAACAAGATGAATTAAGATTAGTGGGCATTGCAGACCTTTTGGGAAGGATGGCTGTGCAATGGCCTAGTAACTTAGAATTATGGTAGTGTAATGTATGGTTCTAGAACTAATTGTGAACTCTGGCTGTTTATGTACCTACTAATATGCTATTCATCCTTTTGTGAGAAAAGGATGGATTGTGCATTTGAACTCCACTATGTAATGTGAACAATGGTTGTGTATTCCTATAATGTGTTGAACTCCAGTTAGTATCATTTGCTTATATTAGACTGAAAATGATGGTTAAATGCATTTGAGGAATAGTTACATATGTTAGAGTGATGCTTAAATGCTTAAATGCATTTGCAAAAGGAATAGTTTTAGGTGGTTCCGTCGACCCCGAGCCACCAAAACCCAAAATGATGGCTTTAGGTGGTTCCGTCGACCCCGAGACACCCTAGACCCTAGTTGATGGCTTTAGGTGGTTCCGTCGACCCC
>NC_041388.1:545257776-545271961 GCF_002162155.2 Triticum dicoccoides
CGTCGACCCCGAGCCACCAAAACCCAAAATGACGGCTTTAGGTGGTTCCGTCGATCCCGAGACACCCTAGACCCTAGTTGATGGCTTTAGGTGGTTCCGTCGACCCCGAGCCACCAAAACCCAAAATGATGGCTTTAGGTGGTTCCGTCGACCCCGAGACACCCTAGACCCTAGTTGATGGCTTTAGGTGGTTCCGTCGACCCCGAGCCACCAAAACATAGACAACATAAAAAGGACCATTTTGAGCATAGACAACATATCAATAATAAAAAGAACCATTTTTATCATAACAACATATCAATCATAAAAAGAACCATCCAAGCTTGCATAATCAATAACTCCAGCATATCAAGATAGTCCATTCCAGGCATTCACTCATAAGTTGCATCCACATCAACAAAAGCCATATATGGCATTGATTCTTAAAGTACACCACCAAAGCAAAGATGACATTGTACACCACCACATGAAGTATCTAGTTACCACTTGCATAGAAGTATCTCCCCCATCCAGTATGTCTACCACCAGCACCTCTCCCAGCAACAGATGTGGAGGGAGCAGTAAATGTGGAGGGACCAGATTGTCTTGGGGTAGAGAATGCACCTCTCCCTCTCCCAACACCTCTTGCAGCACCTGGTGCAGCACCTCTCCCAGCACCTCTTCCAGCAGCTTGAGCTGCTGCAGCACCTCTCCCAGCAGCTGCAGCTGCAGCACCTCTACCACCACCTCTCCCAGCTCCTCTCCCAGCTCCTCTCCCAGCTCCTCTCCCAGCTGTTGGTGTTGTTGTACGAGCTGCATGAGAGGTTGTTGTTGCTGGTGTAGTAGCAGCACCACCACCATTGGAATTCCTTGCAAGAGGCTTGCATAAACAAGAAGGAAAATGAGTAAGTACTTAAAAAAATGGAATGTACAAGAAGGAAAACCACTTATAAGAGAATTACCACATGTTTGTTCTTCCTCGAAGCCAGCTCAAGCTTCAACTGCTTGAGGCAGCTTGTGTACCTATGTCCTTGCAGTCCACAATTGCCACATGTTATAGTCCCCATTCTTGATGTGTCCTTAGGCTTTGGAACTTCAAATTTCCCCTTGATCCTCTTTTCTTTCTTTCTTGCTCTCTTCACTTTAAATGCAGGTGGGTCAATGTCTGGACCAGGGGTCTTTGTCCAGTCATGCTCACCAGGAACTGGATAGATCATTGGTTCATAAGCTGCCACATAAAATTCTTTCTTGAAGAACTTGCTGACATAATCCTCTGGTTTTCTTTTGCCCTTGTTGATTGCTGAGATGGCATGGTTACATGGGATGCCACTGAGGTCCCATTTTCTGCACCCACATGTGTGCACTTGCAAGTCAACAGCATGGGTTTGCTGCCCACTTGTAACCTGCCACAAGTTCACACCAGCTTGAATTGGTTTGCAATATTTGGCCCTCTACTTCTCAACCTCTAGCTTCTCACTATAATGGGGTGTTATGTCCCATCTAGCTGTCTTTGCACTCTCCCTATTCCTATGCCACCTCATCATCTGTTTATCCTTTATTCCATCACACATTGTCCTAATTGGTTTCTTCCTAACATCTAGGACATACTTGTTGAACACCTCAGAGAAATTGTTAACTACAAGGTCAGTCTTGCAGTTTGTGTCAAATGCATGCCTTGCCCATGTTTTCTTGGGTATTTGACAAAGCCACTCCCAAGCTTCCTGACATTCAGCTCTAAGGTCATTCATTGCAATGTTAAATTTGTGTTCACTATATGCATAGGCAGCATTATCCATACACTTCTTCAGATCTTCCCCCCTAAATCCAGCATTTTGGAAGTTTGCATAGATATGCCTAAGGCAAAACCTTTGGTTGCACTTAGGAAAGACAGCATTCACTGCATTTAGTAGGCCCTGGGACACACAATTAAACTAGCTAAGCTACTATCTAGCACAAAACAACCATATAGGAACAAGGACATAAGATGCAAGCACATACCTTTTGTCTATCTGACATTATTGTATATGGACCAAACTGTCCCTCTTCTCCTCCTAGGCAGATTTTAAGTTGGTGTAGAAACCAACACCAGTTAGGTGTGTCCTCTTGCCCAACAATACCAAATGCTAGTGGGTATATATTGTTGTTGCCATCTGTACCAGTGGCAGCAAGTAGTTGAGCACCAGTAGTTAACTTAATGAAGCACCCATCAACACCTGAATGAGCAAGCAAATTCAATATTTAAAACATTCAAATGCATTTCAAGATGAAACAATATGTAACTAATGCACAAGGTGAACAAACTAACCAATGAATGGTCTGCACCCCTTGAGAAACCCCTCCCTTGCTCCATTGATGCAATAGAACATAGCATGGAATCTTGGACCTGGATGGGGGATTTTTTCAGTGGGTGTTGGAGTTACAGTAGTGACTACTACTCTACTCCCAGGGTTTGTATCCATCACTGTCTGAGCATAGTCTTTCAACCTAGGGTATTGCTTCTTGTGGTCTCCTAGCACAGCATCAATAGCTATGTTCTTTGCTCTATATGCCATTGACTTGGGCACATCCACACCATACTTCTCCATGCAAGCATCAATCAAAGTCTGAATGCCAGTTGTTAGATCAGATCTGAACAGTGACTCATACTTCTGTGCAAGCCACTTGGCACTTACCCTTGTTGTCTCTGTACTAGTAGGGCAAGTGTGCTTAATTCTCATCTTCTTAATTACAAAAGTAGTTTCACCTTTTATAACTGCTGCCACCATAAAGAAGTTGCAATTTTTTTGTTGCATTCTACAATTATTCTTTGATCTGAGTTCCTATGATATCTGAAGTTTCTTTCTTGAGTGATGTGTAGGTTCAACAAAGCCTCTCTGAATTGATGTTGATCTAAGAAACACATGTGTAGACATAATTGCTCATGTGGTGCATCCATTTTCTCATTGTACCATTTTCTAGGAGGCCTCTGCTTTGCCCTGCTTTTCCTTTTCTTTGGCAGCACAAATGACAATGGCTCAAAACCATCATCATCAGCCTCCTTCAACAATCCTTTCTCTTCTTCATCAGATGAAGGTTTGAAATCAGGTTCCTCCTCTGATACTACACTTGAATGTGACCTTGTTGTAGGCCCTCTCCTAACTGGAAGCTTCTGTTTCTTCTTCTTCTTCTCTTCATGTACAATTACAGTTTCTACATCCTGTGAAACAACTTTGTCATCTTCATCCATTTGAAAAGGTTCCTCAACCTCTGTGTCACCCTCATAATGCACAACTTCTTCCTCCTCAGATTCTTCATCATCTGTTTCTTCCTCTTCCATTTCATCATACTCTTTTTGTTTCTTTCCCTCAGCCATCTCTTTGTCATCAGCATCACCCATATAAAAAGGTGGTACATCAATGTCCTCTTCACCTTCACAATCAGAACCACCACTGCCAACATATCCCTCTTCTTCTTCTATTTCCATAACGGCTTTCATTTTTCCTTTTACATTCTTGCTCTCTTGTGTGCAAACACCAGTACCATGAGCTACACTGTAGCTGCTACTCTGACTTTCAAATGCAACTCCTTCTTCATTAACAGCATAGATGGGTGGCTCACTGAGATCATATAACACAGGCTCTTCATACACAACAGTGGATAATTCTTGCCTCTCAAACTGGCTGCAAGGAGGTGGACATGCCCTCACTAGCAAATTTAAGACCTTAGACTCCCCAACCTGCTTCTTTACTAACTGCAACTCAGCATTACACTCTACCATCTCCAATCCTTTCTCCCCTAATTGTGGATTCTCAATGTGAAACAGCAGATCATATTCACTAAATCCTTGGGTTTCCATCACTGCAATCATATTCAGGTATGTTACATCTGAACTGCAGAGCTTCAACTCAAACATTTCTGAAGCATCAAAATAGAACCTAACATCCAAAATGTCATCATACAAACTGCAAAATGAAATAACAAAAAAAATGGTTAATAAACAATTTTACTTAACAGATAGGCTAACATATAAACAAAGCTTTGTTTAAGTTAACATATAATTTGGACTCTGCTCTAGTTAGGAATTTTTTAAGTTAAATATAAACAAAGCTTTGCTTAAGTTAACATATAAACAAAGCTTTGTTTAAGTTAACTAATGGTGCTCTGCTCTAGTTAGGAATGATATAATCCACTATGCTTCTCTGCTCTGCTCTGCTCTAACTAGGTAACACCTAATGCTGCTCTGACAATTTGGACTAAGAAATAACAATGTAATCCACTAATGCTGCTCTGCTCTGCTCTAGTTAGGACTCATGTAATCCAATATACTTCTCTGCTCTACTTAGGAACTAGCAATTAGAGTGCTAAACATGCAGACAGTAAACCAGGCAGTAAACCCTAACCCTAATCCCCAATTTCAGTTTGCAAAGATGGAACAATGGAACACTTACAGAACAACACCGATGCCATGAGTCCACTGATGGGCGGTGCTAGGGTTGGCCAACCAAATTTGCGCCATCTTCAGCCTCTGCTCCATCGACAACGCCGGCTCCGCAAAATCTTCGTCCTCGCTACTGTACTCCGAGTTGGATAGCAACCACTCCCATCGAGGCCTAAGCGGGGGAGGTCGCCGCCGCTCGCATCGCCCTGGCCATCGTCGCCTGCCGGAGTAGCCGAGGCCATCGTCGCCTAGGGCACAGCAGCCGCGGGGGAGAGGAAGGCGCGAGGGACGAGCAGCCGCGGTGGAGGTGACAGCGCCTAAGCAGTTCGATCCATGACTACGGTGGCGTGGTGTGGCGGGCGGCGGGGCGGGCGGGGAGGCAGCCGCCGGCGAGGAGGAGAAGGAAGAGGGTAGAGCGGGGTCGGGGTGTGGCTCGACCGCACCAGCCGCGCCCTAAACGGTGCGAGCCGCCCTCGTCCCAGTCAGCGCCCAGTCAGCGCGCGGGCACGCGCGCACTGGCCAGCGTGTCGCCTGACGGGCGGGCCCAACCGGTCAGCTTTTCTGTCAATACGTATAAAACACACTTTTAGTCTTTTTTGCAACGGCTCGTCCCAATCTTGGTACTGACATGTAAAAATTACCAATCTTGGTACCAATCTGCTTCCAATGCCCCAATCGTGGTACTTCTGTGCAATTTACTCTGAAGAGATGCAACCACCGTTTCTTCGTGCGACGATCCAAAACAGAATACTGGTGAGCGTACAATGCTACACAAACGCACGCAGATGCCAAACGGACTGGTGACTTGTACTAGGTCGCTGCTGCCTTTGGCTGGTCCATTGATTCCGAGACCGACCCCGATGGAGTGCTGTCACATGCATGCTAGGCTAGGCCTGCACCGGGTCTCAACCGAGGCGAAGCGCACGCAGAGGGCGGGACGACGGGGCCGGGTGTGTCCAGCTCGGGTGCCCAAAGGCAGGTACGGTGCGGCAGGCGAGGCATTGCTTGCTTGCTTGCTTGCTTGAAACGCACGCTTGGCTACGGTCTCCCACACCACATGCCGCCTTGTACCAGCCGTGGACGCAGGCCAGAGCACTGCCCTCGGCATCGCCCGACAACGACCAAGACCCAGCTGACGCTGCTGGTCTGGTCAAGCGTAGCGGCGGGCAGTTTGGCAGTGCTCCTCCATCCTGCCCGTCAAGCAAAGCGGCGATGAGATCCTCCTCCACCTCCACGGCCGATGCAGTCGTGCCGTGCGCGCGGCGTACCAGAACCGTCTCACGGGCGCTCAAAACGTACTCAGGCCCAGCCACGCCTAGGCTCGATCGTGCGCTCCCGGCCGGCCGGCCGCTGTACGTCGGCGCCCCGGCGTTGGACACGTCAAATATTCCTGCGCTCGCTTTTGATGGGCCGTGCCACAGCCGGCCGGGGGAACCGCGCCCGTTGTACGCGATGCACGACATGCATGGCGTCCGCATCAGCATCGCATCAGGTCGCCACCGCGCCCTGCGCCTAAAAGATTTCCGCTGGGACCGGCCGGATCTAGTTCTTAGCGGCAACGCATCGTCGTCTATGGCTAGCCTCCGTTTCTTCTGTACGGCTCTTGGCTAGTGATCCCTTGCTGATCATCCGTCTCCCGCTGGCTGCTCAACCACGCTGCATATATGCCTGCGTAGTCGGCACTGTTTTCCGATTGACGCAGAGAAGTGCATATTACACCCCCAACTCTAGCTCTAGTCTAATATACACCCCTCAACTTCAATACCATTTAATATACATCCCCCAACTCTTAAAACTAGCCATAATTCAACCATCCCCTCCCTGTTGACCGGTTTTGACCCAGTTTGACCGGTTTTGACTGAGTGAACAGTAAAAATGAAATTTTAAAAATCATAAATACTTTTTTTGGAAAAAATTCAAAAAAATTCCAAGTTTTTTTCACCGTGTGAACAGTAAATTTTAAAAAATCACCTTCTCATGCTTCAGCATGTTTGGACACCTGAGTAAATTCGAGATGTCCGTAAATTTGATTTTTTTTTTCAAAATTTCAGCTTGGTGAACAGTAAAATTGATTTTTTGTAAAAAACCCTTTTTTGCATGGATGATGTTTGAGCGCGCGGTGATTTTTTTTGGATTTTTTCCCGAATTACTGTTCACCATGCTGAAAATTTTGAAATTTTTTCGAATTTACGGACATCTCAAATTTACTCACGTGTCCAAACATGCTGAAAAGGTGATTTTTTTTTAATTTACTGTTCACGCGGTGAAAAAACTTGGAACTTTTTTGAATTTTTTCAAAAAAAGTACTTTTGTTTTTTAAGTTTTTATTTTTTACTGTTCACTCAGTCAAAACCGGTTAAACTGGGTCAAAATCGGTCAATAGGGAGGGGAGGGTTGAATTCTAGCCGGTTTTGAGAGTTGGGGGTGTATTTTAAACGGTATTGGAGTTGAGGGGTGTATATTAGACTAGGGCTAGAGTTGGGGGGTGTAATATGCACTTCTCTCATTGACGCACCGTCGAATGCCTCTTCTTCAAAGGAACAAGATCCTTGTCTTCTCTTTGAGTCGCGATCATCTTTATCGTGTCCACGGAGTCGAGTATCTTTATCATCTCTGTGGAGTAGAGCACGAGGCGGCAACTGTGGTGCTAGTGAACGATAGAATCAGAGATAGACATTGTTGATCCCCGCTCGACTGTGTGCCACAGTCATCTTTTGACAACGATTCTACTCACCTTTTGCTTCGTGAGGAAGGGTGAGGAGGGAAGGAGCGTTGTCACTGTTGGATCTTATCAAAATCACCGTCATGGATCTCATGGCGTGTTTGGTTTATGAGAAGTATTTTTTTCTATTAAAGAAGAAAAGGGGTTAAAGAAACCCTCCACAAGTAGAGTTACATGTGATTACAAGTAAGCACTACTCTACCCGGCCACAACCGGCTCAGCTAGCCTACCCATCTCTCATGCTAATCCACCTAGCTAGTTCCGCTATGAAATGGTTGAGGTCGTCCTTGATTAAACCCGCTCGCCTTCCAGTTCCTACACTCCAAGTGTATGGTCTCGATGACCCGATGTAAGTAGGGTGTTGCACCGTCGAAAACGATTGCGTTCCGGTGCTTCCATAGTGTCCACATACCCAACGTGGTAATCGATTTGTTGTCCTTGTCCAAAAGTCGATTTCTTGTTCTGTTGGTGCACCAACCTGTCAGGATGTCGAGATGGGTGGGCGCGTACGCGGGCGACTCCATCACCTTGCCTATTACCGTCCACATTTGTCTTGAGAAGACGCACTGAAGAAGTAGGTGGATGATCGTCTCGTCTTGTTGATCACAGAACAGGCACTTGTCCTGGTGGGGGAGACCTCTTCGTGCTAGGCGGTACGTCCAGCATCTATTTTTGATGGCTAACCGGGAGAAAAATTTGCACCGGAGGGGGGCTCGCCCATGTGAAGCTTGTAGTGGGGGAAACTTCCTTTCCCCAGAACTTGGCGGCATATGCTGATCTTGTTGAGAAACATCTGTCATTCTCCCACGCCCAAGATACTGTGTCTGGTATTGAATTAATGCTCTAGCCAACTCATCCAAAAGTCCGAACTGATGAGGGAGGTAGGCGATATATTTCAACACTTCCCCTCACGTCTAGGCTATTGCTCCGGCCAACTCATCCAAAAGTCTGAACTGATAGAGGGAGGTGGGCAATATATTTCAACATCTGGGATCTCATCGTGCAACTGCACCGTGGTTGTGCGGTCCCATATATCGAAGAACTCGAGCAGCTTCTCCTCCGTCAGCTCGAGGCCAAACTCATGCGCCCAGGACCCCTGCGCTAGCGCGTCTTGTACGGTTCTTGTCTTTCTGATTCTGTTCGGCACACCGCCGTAAACCCTGGCGCAAGTTCTTGCACCCGGTACCCCTGGAGCCCACGATCCTCCCAGAACAGGGTTGTGTGTCTATTCCCAATAGTAGTGCTGGCAGCCGCCCTGAACATTTCCATGGATTCCTTGGGCACTTTGATTGGGAATTCGCTCCAAGGCTGTGATGGTCTGTACGTTGCAACCACGGCCATCTTGCCTGCATAGCACAGTTTAACCACCCGAGGTTTGGTACTCCTAGTCCTCCTGCCCACTTGGGTGTGCATACGGTGTCCCAAGCCACCGCGCAATTTCCACCATTGGGCTTGTCTTTTCCACACCACAAGAATCTTCTGCATAGTTTCGTCATTGCCATAAGCATTTTTGGCGGGATGTCCAGTGCCATCATCGCGTGGATCGGGATTGCGCACAAGACCGACTGCACCAATAGCAGACGTCCACTTTTGGGTAGGGATGATGCACACCAAGTGCGCAAGCGCGCGGCCACATGGTCCACCAGATCATGCAGCTGTGATGTTGTTTGCTTCCTGAGTGTTAATGGTAAACCGAGGTACTTGCATGGGAAGGATCCAATTTGGCATCTCATGGTGTTTTGGACTGTTGCTACGTCATCACCTGAGTAGTGAATGGGAATTGCCGCACTCTTCAGTAGATTGACCTTGAGGACCGATGCTTCCCCAAACATCTCCAATATTCTCGAGCAAGTCCTTAATTCCACTTCTTGTGGCTTGATAAAGATCATCACGTCGTCTGCGAACATAGATATCCTTTGCCTTATTCCTGTTCTTGTCAGGGGGGCAGTAGGCCTCGTGTCGTGGCAAGGTCGAACATTTTCTTGAGGGGCTCCATGATCATGATGAAAAGCATTGGGGATACCGGATCACCATGGCGTAGCCCTTGACAGTTGTAGATATTCCTCCCTAGTATACCATTGACTGTGATCTTAGTGGTTGTGGTTCCTAGCAGTCCACAAATCCACGATACCCATCTACCACCGAAGCCAAGTTGTGTCATTGTCTTGATGAGGAATGGCCATTGTACCGAGTCGGATGCCTTGGTGATGTCCAGCTTTAGCATTATTGAAGATTGGCCCATAGCATGTAACTTACGCGCCGTGCTTTGGACCAACATGAAGTTGTCATGCAGTAGTCTTCCTTTGACAAAAGCGCTCTGATGTGTTCCCACAATGGATGGCAGCTCCTTCGCAAGTCTGTCTGCAAGTACCTTGTCGAAGATTTTGATGGCCCCGTGGACTAGGGTCACCGGCCGGAAGTCCTTTAGTCTGTGGCGCCAGCCCTCTTGGGTAATAAAGTGACTATGGCTTTGATTATTGTGCCGAGGCCTCTCATGTCAGTGCGGTGGAACATGTCCATAGCGCACATGAAATCGTCCTTGATGATGTGCCAACATGTAGCATAAAACCGGTCGGTGAATCCATCCAGCCCCGACGCCTTGTCAAGTGGCATCGCTTTTACTACCCTATCCACTTCTTGTGCCAGAAATGACCTCTCCAGGTGCTCTAGTTCCTTGCACGACATATCCAGCTTGTCTAGGTCCAAGGAATGCGCCCTCACCGGTGCGTGTCCAAAGAGGTTGTCATAGAAATTGTCCACCACTTCGGTCAGCTCCTCCTATCCTGTGATGATCGGTCATTGTGTTTGAGTGAGAATCATGTTTTTCCTGGTCCGTTGGCATGCATGCTGTTGGAAGAATGAGGTATTGGCATCCCCCTCGCGCGGATAAAGCAATCTAGATCGTTGTCGTGTAATGCAGCGCTCTAGCGAGCATAAGCCGAGTAGTTTGTGCTTCAAGGTTCTCCGTAGTGTGATTTCCCCGGCCGTCAGATGTCGTGAGTCCATGGCCACGTCCAGTCGCGCGATGATCTCCAAAGCTATGGAGATTTGTACTTTGATGTTGCCGATCCACCTATCCTTCCAGCTTTGCAGTTTCTTGGCTATCGCTCTTAGCTTGTTATCCAGCACAATAAACGGGTTTCCAATGGAAGGGATGGAATTCCACGCTTCTGTGACCGTGTCAAAGAAGCCCTCGATCTTGGTCCAGAAAACCTCGAAGCAAAAGTTCTTGCCGAATCTGAAGTCTGCGTCGAGGTCTAGGAGGAGAGGGCAGTGGTCCGGTATCGCGGATCCCAATGCTGCTACAAAACTCGAGGGATGGTCCTCCTCCCTGATACGTCCATTTTGCATCATGCTTTTATGTTTATATTTATTGCGTTATGGGCTATTATTACACATTATATCACAATACTTATGCATTTTCTCTCTTATTTTATAAGGTTTACATGAAGAGGAATAATGCCGGCAGCTGGAATTCTGGTGGAAAAGGAGCAAATATTAGAGACCTAGGGCCTGTTCGGATGCACTTCGCTCCGCAAATCCGCGCCCGGAGCGGGCGGAGTGGCGCCGAACGCTACCGCTCTTGGAGTTGAAAGAGTGGAGTGGACCTGCATGCAGTTCAATTCGGCAGAGTGGCTAATAGCGAGCTTCGCGGGCGACTCCCTCTACCCGATAGATCGAAATTTCTTTCTCTCTCACAGCGACTCTCCGACCATTGAACCCAATCGCCATGCTGCCACAGCCCACTAGCGTCGTTCCCTGGAGAGCTTGTCGTCCACGCCATGACGCGCTCCCTGATGGCCGCATCCGTGTGTGCTGCCACCGCGCGCTCCAGGGCCGCCGCCCTCGCCCCCGCCCGTGCCCGCCGTGCACCACCAGGTCAGAAGAGCACGCGGGCTCTGTAATGACGGCGTGGATGCGGTTCCCGAAGTACTCCCCCGGCAGCGCCGGCCGGAGCCACCCTCGGTCGTTGACAGCCACGCAAAACACCGTCTCGTGGTCCGGGACCAGCCGTCGAGCGCGGGTGACGCACCGCCACATCAACGAGCCCAAGGCCTGGAACCGCCTCAGGGCGGCCGCACCCACCGCGTCTCCGGCCTCTAGGAGCTCCTGCCTAGCCTGTTCCTTGAGCGCCACCAGCAACTCCGCCGAGAAGTACAGCGCGTGCCCACGCAGCAGCGTCTGCACTGGCCTCTGGATGAGCTCCAACGGGTCCGTGCACGGCAGTACACCGGCGCCGGGAGGGACGACGTCAGCGACCTCGACGCGGCCGGCGACGGAGTGGAGGAGCTCGACAGCCCCTTCACCCTTCTGATTGATCATTTATGGATTGTGGAGTGGAGTTAGTTGCCGAACATCTTATAAACTCTCGATTTGGTGGAAGGAGCCATCAGTCCAGGAGCTGGGAGTGGAGTGGAAGATGTTAAGGAATGGAGTGCATCTGAACAGGCTCCTAGTCTGCCCAACTCCAAAAGTCCTGAAACTTCACGGAGAATTATTTTGGAATATATAAAAAAATATTGGGTGAAGAAAGCACCAAAGGGGGCCACCTGCCATCCATAAGGGTGGAGGGCGCGTCCTACCCCCCCTAGGCGCGCCCCCCTACCTTGTGGGCCACCTGGCAGGCCCCCGATGCCCATATTCTGCTATATGGTGTGTTTTGACCTGGAAAAAAATCAGAAGGAAGCTTTCGGGACGAAGCTCTGCCGTCTCGAGGTGGAACTTGGGCAGAACCAATCTAGGGC
Organism: Triticum dicoccoides; assembly: GCF_002162155.2. Classification (NCBI taxonomy): domain Eukaryota; kingdom Viridiplantae; phylum Streptophyta; class Magnoliopsida; order Poales; family Poaceae; genus Triticum; species Triticum dicoccoides. The sequence continues at coordinate 545,269,640 of NC_041388.1, forward strand.
TCCAGCGGAGCTATTCTGCCGGGGAAACTTCCCTCCGGGAGGGGGAAATCGAAGCCATCGCCATCACCAACGATCCTCTCATTGAGAGGGAGTCAATCTCCATCAACATCTTCACCAGCACAATCTCCTCTCAAACCCTAGTTCATCTCTTGTATCCAATCTCTGTCTCAAAACCTCAGATTGGTACCTGTGGGTTGCTAGCAGTGTTGATTACTCCTTGTAGTTGATGCTAGTTGGTTTATTTTGTGGAAGATCATATGTTCAGATCCTTAATGATAATTAATACTCCTCTGATTATGAACATGAATATGCTTTGTGAGTAGTTATGTTTGTTCCTGAGGACACGGGAGAAGTCTTATTATAAGTAATCATGTGAATTTGGTATTCGTTCGATATTTTGATGAGATGTATGTTGTCTTTCCTCTAGTGGTGTCATGTGAACGTCGACTACATGACACTTCACCATTGTTTGGGCCTAGGGGAAGGCATTGGGAAATAATAAGTAGATGATGGGTTGCTAGAGTGACAGAAGCTTAAACCCTGGTTTATTCGTTGCTTCGTAAGGGGCTGATTTGGATCCATATGTTTCATGCTATGGTTAGATTTATCTTAATTCTTCTTTCATAGTTGCGGATGCTTGCGAGAGGGGTTAATCATAAGTGGGAGGCTTGTCCAAGGAAGGGCAGCACCCAAGCACCGGTCCACCTACATATCAAATTATCAAAGTAACGAACGTGAATCATATGAGCATGATGAGAACTAACTTGACAACAATTCTCATGTGTCCTCGGGAGCGCTTTGCTTTGTATAAGAGTTCGTCCAGGTTTGTCCTTTGCTACAAAAAGGATTGGGCCACCTTGCTACACCTTGTTTACTTTTGTTACGTGTTACTCGTTGTGAATTATCTTATCACACAATTATCTGTTACCGATAATTTCAGTGCTTGCAGAGAATACCTTGTTGAAAACCGCTTGTCGTTTTCTTCTGCTCCTCATTGGGTTCGACACTCTTACTTATCAAAAGGACTAGATAGATCCCCTATACTTGTGGGTCATCACTCCCATGAATTGGTGCAAAAAATATGATCAATCTTCTCAAGGGTCGGCCTCTCCCTTTCATTCGACCATGTGAATTTACGCCCATTCAGATGAATCTCCTTGAGCTCAAGCTGGTTTAGTTTTGTATGGGATCTGTACATCATCCACCTATGGATTGTCGTGTTGTTCTTGTCTTCAGGGTTAACCATGATGTTAAAGTCCCCCACAAGCACGCAAGGGCCTGCCAGCAGTTCACGCACCTCCACGATCTCCCGGAGGAACTCGATCTTCTCTCTATCGCCCCGCGGGCTGTACACCCCAGTGATCCACCATTATGGGCCTTCCACAGGTTTGACCACTGCCGTTAGCGTGTTAGTTGTGGTGTGCGGGTTGGATAATTGTACCACCGTAGCATCCCAAGCAAGGAGGATGCCGCCTCTAGTACCCATCGCGGGTAAATAGTAAAAACTTTTGAATTTATTTCCAAGACATTGCCTTACAAGTTCCACATTGATGTTCTCCATCTTAGTCTCTTGGAAGCATATAATGCTAGGACTTGCCGAAATTACCACTTGGTAGATAGAATGCCTACGCGCCGGAGAGTTTAGTCCCTGGACGTTCCACACCAGTAACTTAAGGGGTTGTGTCGCCATGGGTAAGGCCCGTAGATCCACCATCCTTGGTAGGCACTAGGGGCCTAGATCCACTCCGGTCGGCGGCTCCATGAGTGGGAGCACCGATGGTTCCCATCCAAACAGTGCTAGGATCGCTCCTATGTGGGAATCCGAAAGGGGTTTCTTAAAGAGCTCAACGTATGCTTCTAGGGCTCGATCGCTGATGATCTCTCCTTCATTGGCCAAGCAGAGTTTCCTGATGATTATTGATTGCTGCTTCGTGGCGTGTGACCCTCTTCCCTTTACAAGCCGCACACTTCTTCGTGGGTTAGATACATGAGCTCTCTTCTGTCGGGGCCTTCTGGATTGTGCTAGCGGCGTACATGTGACCGGTCCATGCAAAATCAGAGCCAGCTCGTGTGTGATATTAGCGCAGAAGTCCTCCACCTAGGGGTGTACTGGTTGTTGTGGAGCACCCGTCGTTTCCGCTGTGAGGCTCACCGCTACCATTCCCTCGTCGTGCATGGGCATGTCGGCATCTTGCATGCGATGTGGGTGCTCCGAGCCCAATCCCAATAAGAAACTAAAATCCCCAACCAATCCACAGTCCTCATTCCTCAATCTACGCGGCATGCGGGGACAGAGCGTGGAATCCACCTGCCCAGCATTCT
>NC_041388.1:545272131-545279286 GCF_002162155.2 Triticum dicoccoides
GTGACAGAAAGCGCTAAGGGGGTGGGGCTACACGCGGGATCGACTTATGATCCCTCGGGATGGCCCTCCTACGGTAGTTCCTGGCCAATCCTCTGCTGCACCACAATCTCGACAGACCCCACATGCATCGAGGCCCGAGGTGTCTGGCTTTGTCCTTCTTCATTCTGACCACATAGGTCCAGTGCTAAGCAGCCAATGTGGGGCACGCCGGCGGGCAGGGAGGGGCCTGGAAGTCCAGCGGCGGCGAGACCCGCCTCCACATGCAGTCCCGCGCGATGTGGCTGATAGCAGCTTGAAGCTACGTCGGTATTTCCCCAAAGAGGAAGGGATGATGCAGCACAGCGACGGTAGTTTTTCCCTTGGTGATAAAACCAAGGTTATCGAACCAGTAGGAGAACCAAGCAACACAACGAAATCAGCACCTGCACACAAATAAAAAATACTCGCAACCCGACGTGTAAAAGGGATTGTCAATCCCTTTTAGGTACGGCGCCAAAGATAGGCAAAACGAACGTGAATAAATTGTAGTAGATTGATAGATCGAACGCCAAATAAAATAAATAAGAATAAATTGCAGCAAGGTATTTTGGGATTTTTGGATTTAGTATATCTGAAAATAAAGGCAAAGGAAAATAGATCGCAAGGGCAAATAATATGTAGAAGAGACCCGGGGTCGTAGGTTTCACTAGTGGCTTCTCTCGAGAAAAATAGCAAATGGTGGGTGAACAAATTACTGTTGGGCAATTGATAGAACTTCAAATACTCATGATGATATCCAGGCAATGATCATTACATAGGCATCACGTCCAATATTAGTAGACCGACTCCTGCCAACATATACTACTATTACTCCACACATCGACCACTATCTAGCATGCATCTAGTGTATTAAGTTCATGAAGAAACGGAGTAATGCAATAAGAATGATGACATGATGTAGACAAGATCTATTTATGTAGAAATAGACACCATCATTTTATCCTTAGTAGCAACAATACATAGGTGTCGGTTCCCCTTCTGTCACTGGGATCAAGCACCGTAAGATCGAACCCACTACAAAGCACCTCTTCCCATTGCAAGATAAATAGATCAAGTTGGCTAAACAAAATCCAAATATAGGAGAAGAAATATGAGGCTATAAGCAATCATGCATATAAGAGATCAAAGAAACTCAAATAACTTTCATGGATAAAAAGAGATAGATCGGATCATAAACTCAAAGTTCATCAGCTCCCAACAAACACACCGCAAAAGAGTTACATCGTATGGATCTCCAAGAGACTATTGTATTAAGAATCAAACGAGAGAGAGGAAGCCATCTAGCTACTAACTACGGACCAGAAGGTCTACAAAGAACTACTCACGCATAATCGGAGAGGCACTGATGGAAGTGGAGAACCCCTCCGTGATGGTGTCTATATTGGATCTCGTGGTTCTGGACTCTGCGGCGGCTGGAATTGATTTTCACCGACTCCCCTAGGGTTTCTGGAATATTGAGGTATTTATAGAGTAAAGAGGCGGTCCGGGGGCACCCGAGGTGGGCACAACCCACCAGGGCGCGCATGGGCCCCTAGGCGCGCCCTAGTGGGTTGTGCTCCCCTCGGAGCAGCCCCCAGGTGCTTCTTCGGCCCATTGGTTGTCTTCTGGTCCCAAAAAATTCACAAAAAGTTTCATTGTGTTTGGACTCAGTTTGGTATTGATTATCTGCGATGTAAAAACATGCAAAAAACAGCAACTGGCACTTGGCACTATGTCAATAGGTTAGTACCAAAAAATGATATAAAATGACTATAAATGATTATAAAACATCCAAGATTGGTACTATAACAGCATGGAACAATAAAAAATTATAGATACGTTGGAGACGTATCAGCATCCCCAAGCTTAATTACTGCTCGCCCTCGAGTAGGTAAATGATAAAAATAAAATTTTTGATGTGGAATGCTTCCTAACATGTCATATCATATTATTTTCTTTATAGCATGGACATTTCGACTTTTATATTGTTCAAAGCAATAGTCTAGTTTTGACATGATAACTTAAATACTCAAGCATATCAACAAGCAACCATGTCTTTCAAAATATCAACGCTAAAATAAGCTATCCCTAGACCATCATTCTCAATCATTGATCCATTCATGAAACACACTCGCATATTAACTACACCCAATGCTCAAGTACGATCATAGTGCCCCTAATTGATGCTTTATAAGAGAAGATGGAGACTCAAATTCAAAAATAAAAATTGCATAAAGTAAATGAAAGGCCCTTCGCAGAGGGAAGTAGGGATTTGTAGAGGTGCCAGAGCTCAAAGCGAAAATTGAGGGATAAAAACATTTTGAGAGGCATACTTTTCCCACCAACGAAAACGACTTAGAGTTCCCAACACTTTCCATGCTAGATATATCATAGGCAGTTCCCAAACAGAAATTAAAGTTTAGTCCTTTTTCCACCATACTTTCACTTTCCATTGCTAACCGTATCCACGGGTGCCTTCCATACCAACACTTTCCAAGGAATTTATTATTTGACAACATAATGTAAATTCATTTTTCATTTCGGGACTGGGCATCCCTAAAACCTTTGCCTTACTCTCGTGCAATGACAAGTGAATAAACACTCATCGTGAGAATAACACATCTAGCATGAAAAATATTAGCCACCCCTCACCGCCTCGCGAGCGGTATGAGCACAAAAAAGAGAAGTTTATTTTGAATATTAGAGATGGCACATAGAAATTTTCTTAGAACGGCAAAAGAATACCACATATAGGTAGATATAGTGGACTCATGTGGCAAAACTGGTTTAAAGGATTTTGGATGCACAAGTAGTGATCATACTTAGTGCAAAATGAAGGCTAGCAAAAGATTGAGAAGCGACCAACTAAGAAACGAATAATCTCATAAGCGAGCATTAAGCATAATTACCATCGAATAATGCACCACAAGTAGGATATAATTTCATTGCATGACTATTGACTTTCATGCTTGCATAGGGAATGACAAACCTTAACACCAATATTCTTACTAAAGCATAATTACTCATCAAGATGACTCACATATCACATCATCATATCTCAAAACTATAACTAAGAATCAAGTTTATTTTGTCCAATGATATTCATGAAAGTTTTTATTATATCCTTCTTGTATATCTATCACTTTGGAACTAATTTTCATGTGTTGCTTTTGGTAAGCTCAAACAAATATAAGTGAAGATCATAAGCATAATATTTCTTTCTCTCAAAATAATTTAAGTGAAGCAAGAGATAATTTCTTAAAAAAATTTACTAACTCTCAAGTAAATTTAAGTGAAGCAAGAGAGCATTTCTTCAAAAATACTAAAGCACACTGTGCTCAAAAAGATATAAGTGAAGCACTAGAGCAAAAACATAGCTTATAAAAAATTAAGTGAAGCATAGAGAGCAATTCTAACAAGTCATGGCATAATTTTGGCTCTCTCAAATAGGTGTGTCCAGCAAGGGATCAAGACTAAAAACACAAAATAAAACAAGCAAAGACTCATATCATACAAGACGCTCCATGCAAGACATATAGTATGTGACAAATAAAAATATAGGTCGTTAGAAGAAAGAGGGGATGCCACTCGGGGCATCCCCAAGCTTAGTTGCTTGCTCTCTTTTGGATAATAGCTTGGGATGCCGGGGCATCCCCAAGATTAGGCTCCTCTTACTCCTTATTCCTTCATTCATCGTAAGATAACCCAAAACTTAAAAACTTCAATCACACAAAACTCAACAAAAGCCTTCGTGAGATTCGTTAGTATAAGAAAACAAATCACTACTATAAGTGTTGTAGCAAACCAATTCGTATTTTGTTCTTGCATTATATCTACTATATTCCAACTTTTCTATGGCAAAAGTTCATCAAATAAAACCATAGAATCATCTAAACAAGCACACAACACAAAGAAAACCGAATCTGTCAAAAACAGAACATTATGTAGCAATCTGGATATTTTGAATACTTCTGTAACTCCAAAAACTCTAAACAATTAGGATGACCTGGGAAATTTGTATATTAATCTACGACAAAACGAATGGGTATTTTATCGCTCTCTGGTTAAAAATTAAAATTATTTTCACGAGCGCAAAAGTTTTTTTTTAGCAAGATCAAACAACTATCACCCAAGAAGATCCTAAAGGCTTTACTTGGCACAAACAATAATTAAAACATAAAAACACAATTATAATAGTAGCATAATTGTGCTAACACTCAAAAACAGAAAGCAAAAAGCAAAAATAAATTTTATTCATTGGGTTGCCTCCCAACGAGCGCTATTGTTTCACGCCCTTAGCTAGGCATAAAGCAAGGATCTAAGTTTTGTCATCTTTGTGCAACTCTTCAATCAAACACTTAGAATTCTTCAAAGATTTAGCATAAAGATCTTCAATGACAATACTTCTAGGAACAATTTTAAAGAATTCATTCTTGCCAAAGGGATCTCTTATAACTTCAACAAAATCCGGGTGGATGCTAATCATCTTAAGATCTTCTTTACTATTACTAGAAGTTGCACCCTTATTTTTAGTAACTTGAGTAGTCTTGCCAATATTTACGGGAGTTTTTTCAATAGTTTTAGCGGAAGCAAAAGCCGTGCTCAAATTACTAAAGATTTCTTCTAGTTTATCAATCTGAGACGGACTTTCTTCAATTCTTTCATGAATTATGGTCCCCTTTTCCTTTAACAACTTAAAAACTTCTCCCACTTTTGACCCAATCTTAGTAGCAAAATTATGCATCTTTTTATCCAAGTTCTCAGTATGTTCTTCAGTAAGCATTTTCTTTTCAATAGCATCTAATCTTTCCATAACATGTTCAAGAGTCAAAGTTGTTTCATTAACCATAAGAGGTGGTGAACCCACTAAATTTGCCATGGCATTGAAAGCATCAAGAGAGGGACACATCAAGAAATTTCCACCGGTAATCGTATCAAGGACAAATCTATACCAAGTGGTGATGCCCACATAAAAGCAACGAAGAAGAATAACAGTAGATTGCTTACGGATAGATCTATTATGAGCATTGCAAATTCTATACCATGCATCTTTTAAATTTTCTCCTCTGTTTTTTTTGGGAACCTCATTCTTGGGAGTACACGCAATAGAGGAAGAACTATCCATAATGACAATAACGGCAAACAAGATTGCACACAAAAATAGATCCGACAAGAAAACGGCGAACAAAAAAGAGGGAGAATAAAATGGCAAAGTTTTGTGAAGTGGGGGAGAGGAAAACGAGAGGCAAATGGAAAATAATGTAAATTGCAAGGAGATGAGATTTGTGATTAGGAACCTGGTATATGTAGATGATCCTCCCCGGCAATGGCGCCAGAAATTCCTTTTGATAGCGGTTTGAAGCTACGTCGGTATTTCCCCAAAGAGGAAGGGATGATGCAGCATAGCGACGGTAGGTATTTCCCTCGGTGATGAAACCAAGGTTATCGAACCAGTAGGAGAACCAAGCAACACAACGTAATCAGCACCTGCACACAAATAACAAATACTCGCAACCCGACATGTAAAAGGGGTTGTCAATCCATTTCGGGTACGGTACCCAAGATAGGCAAAACGGACGTGAATAAATTGTAGTAGATTAATAAATAAGAATAAATTGCAGCAAGGTATTTTTGTATTTTTGGATTTCGTAGATCTGAAAATAAAGTCAAAGGAAAATAGATCGCAAAGGCAAATAATATGTAGAAGAGACCCGGGGGGCGTAGGTTTCACTAGTGGCTTCTCTCGAGAAAAATAGCAAACGGTGGGTGAAAAAATTATTGTTGGGCAATTGATAGAACTTCAAATACTCATGACGATATTCAGTCAATGATCATTACAAAGGCATCACGTCCAAGATTAGTAGACCGACTCCTACCTGCATCTACTACTACTACTCCACACATCGACCGCTATCCAGCATGCATCTAGTGTATTAAGTTCATGGAGAAATGAAGTAATGCAATAAGAACGATGACATTATGTAGACAAGATCTATTTATGTAGAAATAGACCCCATCGTTTTATCCTTAGTAGCAACAATACATACGTGTCGGTTCCCCTTCTGTCACTGGGATCAAGCACCGTAAGATCGAACCCACTACAAAGCACCTCTTCCCATTGCAAGATAAATAGATCAAGTTGACCAAACAAAACCCAAATATTGGAGAAGACATACGAGGCTATAAGCAATCATGCCTATAAGAGATCAAAGAAACTCAAATAACTTTCATGGATAAAAAGAGATAGATCCGATCATAAACTCAAAGTTCATCGGATCCCAACAAACACACCGCAAAAGAGTTACATCATATGGATCTCCAAGAGACCATTGTATTGAGAATCAAACGAGAGAGAGGAAGCCATCTAGCTACTAACTACGGACCCGAAGGTCTACAAAGAACTACTCATGCATCATCGGAGAGGCACCTATGGAAGTGGTGAACCCCTCTGTGATGGTGTCTAGATTGGATCTGGTGGTTCTGGACTCTGCAACGGCTGGAATTGATTTTCGCCGACTCCCCTAGGGTTTCTGGGATATTGGGGTATTTATAGAGTAAAGAGGCGGTCCGGGGGGAACCAGAGGTGGGCACAACCCACCAGGGCGCGCCTGGGCCCCCAGGCGTGCCCTGGTGGGTTGTGCTCCCCTTGGAGTAGCCCCCAAGTGCTTCTTCGGCCCATTGGTTGTCTTCTGGTCCAAAAAAAGTTCACAAAATGTTTCACTGTGTTTGGACTCCATTTGGTATTGATTATCTGCGATGTAAAAAACATGCAAAAAGAACAACTGGCACTTGGCACTACGTCAATAGGTTAGTACCAAAAAATGATATAAAATTATTATAAAACATCCAAGATTGATAATATAACAACATGGAACAAACAAAAATTATAGATACATTGGGGATGTATCAGTGGCCGATGCGGTTGCACCGGACACAGACCGTCTCGTTCGTGCAGTCACGTGACATATGTCAGTCATTTCCATAGTTGTAGCACAGGCCATGAAGGGCGGCCTGGAGGAGGGAAGGGTAGGCGAAAGCTGACGGTGTGGGGCTGGAGGGGTGGGGGGCCAGGGCTCCGCGGGCGGAGGCGGCTTGTCTTGGTCTGCCACGCCTCATAGGTCGGAGGAGGCACAAGGC
>NC_041388.1:545279574-545290049 GCF_002162155.2 Triticum dicoccoides
GTCCAACCCCCTGGACAATAGGGCCGAAAGTCATGCCTAGGACCTTGAGGTCGACGACAACGGAGCGGAAGGGTGGCCTGGGCGGGGAGGGCAGCAGGGTCCTAGACGGCATGGAGGAAGCACTCAGTGAGACCTGCGAGCCCATCGGGAGGTGGAGGCCGATACCGGAGTGGTGGCCGGCGGGAGGGGGAGGGTGGCCGTCGGGGCCGAAAGGGCGGCCGGTGCTAGGGGAGGGGCACGACCGTCTTAAGTGCGACTACATGGGATACTCCCTTCTTTCCGGTTTATAAGGCTCAAATCTCATCAACCAAGGCATTTTGTGAGTGGAGGAATGTATCTCGTACTTTATGAGCAGGAAAATATTTTTCTGAAAAGTAATAAATCATAACCTCGGGACTACGCACAAAACCAGGAGCAAGAGAATTAAACCATATCTTAGCATCACCCTTTAGTGAGAAAGAAAACAACTTGAGAATATAGTAATAGCGATTTTTTCCTCATTAGCAAATAGGGTAGCTATATCATTCAATTTAGTAAGATGTGCCACAACAGTTTCAGATTCATAACCATGGAAATGATCAGATTCAACCAAAGTAATTAACTCAGGATCAACAGAGAATTCATAATCCTTATCAATAACAAAGATAGGTGAAGTAGCATTCAAAGATTTTTCTTTCCACTTGTATAGTAATTTCTTAAGACCATCTCTATACTTACAAGCAACAAAGTCCCTAGCTACCTCTCCATCCATAACATAACCCTCAGGTATAACAGGAAGTTCATATCTAGGAGAGCTAGTCTTATCAAGTGTTTCAAAGTTTTCAGTTTCAAAAATATATCATCCTCACCATAATCAATAGTTTTAACTCTGGCAAGGTGTTCATCAAGCAATTCACCCAGTGGCACAGTTTTATCATGCAAAGTAGTAGCATCATAAGCATCATTCATAGTAGAAGTAGCATCATCAATAACATGCGACATATCAGAATCAACAGCAAGTGTAGGTGTCGCAAGCTTACTCAAACAGAAGGTGAATCAAGTGCAGAGCTAGATGGCAGTTCCTTACCTCACCTCGTAGTAGAAGGAAAAATCTTGGTTCGACTATCTTTCAAATTCCTCATAGTGGTCAACAGATATAAATCCCAAGTGACTCAGAGAATAGAGCTATGCGCCCCGGCAACGGCGCCAGAAAAAGGTCTTGATAACCCACAAGTATAGGGGATCGCAACATTTTTCGAGGGTAGAGTACTCAACCCAAATTTATTGATTGCACACAAAAGGGAGCCAAAGAATATTCTCAAGTATTAGCAGCTGAGTTGTCAATTCAACCACACCTGAAAGACTTAATATTTGCAGCAAAGTATTTAGTAGCAAAGTAGTATGGAAGTAACAGTAATAGTGGCAAAAGTAACAGTAGTAGTTTTGTAGTGATTGTAATAGTAGCAACGGAAGTAACTAAGCAAAGATCAATATGTGAAAAGCTCATAGGAAATGGATCGGCAATGATAATTGTGTCGGACGATATTCATCATGTAGCAGTTATAACCTAGGGTGACACAGAACTAGCTCCAATTCATCAATATAATGTAGGCATGTATTTCGTATACAGTCATACGTGCTTATGGAAAAGAACTTGCATGACATCTTTTGTCCTACCCTCCCGTGGCAGCGGGGTCCTAATGGAAACTAAGGGATATTAAAGCCTCCTTTTAATAGAGAACCGGAACAAAACATTAGCACTTAGTGAATACATGAACTCCTCAAACTACGGTAATCACCGGAAAGAATCCCAATTATTGTCACCTTGAGGTATGCGGATCATAACTCGTAATAGGTGTCTACAACTTGCAAGATAGGATCAAGAACACAAATATATTCATGAAAACATAATATGTTCATATTTGAAAGCATGGCACTCGGGCCCTAGTGACATGCATTAAGCATAGCAAAGTCATAGCAACATCAATCTCAGAACATAGTGGATACTAGGGATCAAACCCTAACAAAACTAACTCGATTACATGATAAATCTCATCCAACCCATCATCGTCCAGCAAGCCTGCGATGGAATTACTCACGCACGGCGGTGAGCATCATGAAATTGGTGATGAAGGAAGGTTGGTGATGATGATGACGACGAATCCCCCTCTCCGGAGCCCTGAACAGACTCCAGATCAGCCCTCGCGATGAAGAACGGGAGACGGCGGCGACTTTGTATCGTAAAACGTGATGAATCCTTCTCTCTATTTTTTTTCTTCGAATATGTGAATATATAGCGTTCGAGTTAGGGTCGAAGGAGGTCTAGGGGGCCCACAAGCCACCAGGGCACGCCCTATGGGGGCGTCCCCCATTCTTGTGGCCAATGGTTGGGGCCCCTCTGGTTGATTCTTTCGCCAATATTTTCATATATTCCAAAAATATTCTCCGTAAATTTTCAGGTCATTCCGAGAACTTTTATTTCTGCACAAAAATAGCACCAAGACAATTCTGCTGAAAACAGCGTCAATCCGGGTTAGTTCCATTCAAATCATGCAAATTGGAGTCCAAAACAAGGGCAAAAGAGTTCGAAAAAGTATATACGATGGAGACGTATCAGTAGTCTAATCACCCCCCCCCCCCTCTAGACATACTTTTGACCCTATAGTTTGTTCATATTGTCCATGTGTAGTGCTTCTTCATACTGTCTATCTGTGGCGCTCGTCCGTACTGTCCATGGGTAGTGTGCTCCACTCTTCCCGAAGCGAACAACTATAGGAGATGAGCACACGAGAGTTTAGTCAGGCCATTGTCCTGTCCGAGAGTGAGTTTCCAGCGTCCTATGTTGAGGACTCCCAACTATCATCGATGAGCAGATGCCTCCTTATTCGGATGTCTTTGAGGGGTCTCCTATGGCTCCACCATCTCTGGCCATAACATTTGCGCTGACTGTGTCTAATACATCCATTTTGCATCATTATTTTCTACTATAATTTATCCTATTTCAATGACATATTTCACAATATGATGCAATTCTAATGCCTTTCTCACTTAAAATGTAAGGAATACAAAGAGAGGGGATTGTCGGACAAATGGAATTCTGGACCTAAAATGCAACAAAGGAAAAAATCAATTCCCGAGAGCTCAAAAGGCAGCATGGATTATTGTAGAATTATTTCAAAATATATGAAGAATTATGAAGGAAGAATGGGCCTGAGGGGGCCACTTAGGGATCACACATCCTGGTGGTGCGCCGCCACCCTAGGGCATGCCACATAGCCATGTGGGGCCCCCTTGGCCCCTCTCCCGACGTCCTTGGGCTATAAAATTACATTTGCCCTAGAAAACAAATCACAGAAAATCCTCGGGACTTTCCGCAGATGTCTACGAGGCGGAACTTGGCGGGAACATTTTTGCTCTCCGGGAAGCAACTATGTCGGGGAAACTTCCATTCGGGAGGTGGAAATCGAAACTTTCATCATTACCAACAGTCTTTTTATCGTGGGGATCAACATCTTCACTAGCACCATCTCATCTCCAAACCCTAGTTCTTCTTTTGTGTTCAATCCTTGTATGAAAACTCAGATTGGTACCTAGGAGTGTTTATGTGTGTTGATTACACCTTGTAGTTGATGCATATGAGAATTATTGGCGAAAGATTGTTGTGTTTAGATTGTTCATCATATATTTGTATCTACTGATCATGATCCATTTGATGAGTTGTGAGTAGTTCCATTAGGTTTTGAGAAGACGAGATAAGTCTTGTTATTAGTAATCATGTGAAGTTGGGTATTGTTCAATGGTTTGATGATATGTTGTGTTGTTCTTTCTCTGGTGATGTTATGTGAAAGTCGACTACATGACACTTCATCATCTTTGGGCCTAAGGAAGGCATCGTGGAAGTAGTTCGTAGATGATGGGTTACGGGAGTGATAAAACCCAATACCTTGTTTGTGAATTAACTCATGATGGGATGTTTTGGATCCAACTGTTTAATGTCATGGTTAATTTTATCCCAATTACTTCTTTGTAGTTGCAGATGCTTGCATGGAGGGTACAATCATAAGTAGGTATGTGTTCATGTTAGGGCAACACCTTAGATCCGGTCCACCCACATAATACTTATCAAAGCAATGAATGGTAACTTAATGAATCATGGTGAAAGTAACTTGGCGAGATTCTCATGTCTCCTCAAGAGTGTTTTAGTCACTATAAGAATCACCATCGGCTTGTCCTTAGCACCATTAAGGATTGGGCCACTTGCTGCACTGTAATACTTTTGTTACTTGCTAGTTGGTTACAAACTATCTATCAAAACTATCTTACAACACTTGCCGTGAAACCTTGATAAAAACTGCTTGTCAACTCTTTCTGCCCTCGTTGGATTCTACACTCTTACTTATTGAAAGGACTACGATTAATTTTCTATACTTGTTAGTCATCAAGACTATTTTCTGACGTTGTTTTCGGGGAATGTAACACTCTTGGTAAGTGGACTTTAGTAAGAAAACTTTTATCGTTCGTGTCGATTTATATTCTTGTTTGCTACTATGAAAAATAATCATTTGAGAGGTTTGTTTGGGATGACCTCTCCACGTGTTGAAGTGGTTAGGAAGGAGCCCCCACCTACTGAAAATATTTGTTATGAGATTCGTATTGGTATTGTGGAACAATTGCACACTGACCATTATGCAGGAGATTTGAAGCATATTTTTCACCAATTATCTACAAGTGATTATGTTTGTATTGCATTTGTATCCAGCATGTACTTACCAATGACCGACAACAATAATCGTTGCCCACATTCTTTGGCCAGCCAGGGTTACACAACATCGAGTCTAACCATTGGAACCCAGGACTCCCACTCAGAGCAACTAAGTTGACTCGGGACCACCCGGGCAGACCACAAAATCTAAATACCAGGCATACATCACAAAGCACGATATCTAGCCAAGGGAATGCGATGGAAAGAGGCCATGCCACAACCCGACAGTCACCTTGCATGAAGGAAAGAACTTGTCAAGGTGCGATCGAAGCGCACGCTGAGTCAGACGCTCGCATGCCCGACGTGATTTGGGATGTGGGCTCGGTCTTTCAGCGCTATGGTCTAGGCGGATGGTGTGTTTTCGGATTTCCTCATTCTTGATGACTTTCATAACAAACTTTCTAGGGAATATTTCCAACACTTGTTATTTGTTATCAATTATCTTGCTATCAAACTATCTAACACAACTTTCTTACAGCATGAATACTTTGTTGAAAACCGCTTATTAATTCCTTCTGCTCCTCGTTCAGTTCAACACACTTACTTATCGAAAGGACTACGTTTGATTTCATATACTTATGGATCATAACATCCCCTCTCTCCTCTTACACAACTGAGCTTGCCAAACTATGATGTGTATGTATCCCAGATCCTGATGTGATTCTGCTACTTTGTTGTCTTTAGTCCACAGCAAACTGCATGAGGTTGATGCATGAACCAGCTAGCTCCGTCAGAACCAAGCAATTAACACTACGTTTAGCTAATGGTTATGATTAGCAATGGCTTCTCGGCCCTCATGCAGCCACTTAACACTAAAACGTTAGTTCTTCCTAGTCTTATTCTCATGCCGCCCGTATGTTGCATGTGCATCGTACAATGTCACCGAGACTGAACAATTAGGATGCCCTTCACATTGTTGTTACACCGCCTCCGTTCAAACTGCACCCACTCGACGCAACATCATAATTTTATTTTGTAAACAAAGAAAAATAAAAAATTGAAACAAAATCATTATAATGAAGTTTTATTTAAAGAATGAATTAATGACATTGGTATTACAATTTCAGAAAAATGAAAATAAAACAATAAAACAGATAAAGATAAAATTTGTGCAAGAATTATGTTTTTCATAATATGCAAAAATAAGCATATAATAATGGAATTTTCACAAAAAGGGATAATTAATTTGATGCCCCTAGTTGGGTCCTACTCGGCAGTTTTACCCCTAGTTTCCAAAAAACCTCGGTTCTGCCCAAGCCACTTCACTCCTCTTATGCTTTCGCCCTTTGACCGCTTGACCATCACTTAGAAAACTTCATAAAAACTTCATGCTAATTCAAAAAAAAAATACAAGCAGGATATCAAAATGTCGAAAAAACATCACCTATATGTGCATGTCATTTGCATTCATGACAAAAGTGTTGGAATTAGTTACATTGGTATCTTACCTTAAAGAAGGAATATAATGAAATGAAAAGTAAAACAATGAAATAATAAATTTAATAAGAAAAAATAAATTAGTGGCACTGATATTATCCTTTAAGAAAAAAAATGTAAAAGATTAATACAAATACTTACAATTTTTTAAACACAATTTACACAGAAATTGTGTTTTTATCATATGTTGGAACAAGAATATAATAGTGGATTTTTCACAAAAAATAAGTTTCATAAGAAGGAAAGAATTAGTGGCATTTGTATTTCTCTTAAAGAAGAAAGGAAATGGAATAAAAACTAAAACAAAAATCAAAATAGTGAATTTTCTACCAAAAGTTGAATTAGTGGCATTGGTACTACCCTTTAGGGAGAAACAAGTTGAAAATTTTGAAAAACAAATAATGACAAAAATTGCACATTATTTATACAAAAAATACAATTTTCTAGGATATGCAGTAATAAGCATATAGTAGTGAAATTTCGCAAAAAAAAGTTTCGTAAGAAGGAATGAATTCGTGACGATGGTATTACGAAAGAAATTAAAACTAAAATAAAATTAAAATAATGAATTTTTCTAAGAAAGAAAAATTAGTGGCATTCGTATTACCATTTCAGAAGAAAGAAAATGAAGTAAAAACTAAAAAATATCAAAATTATAATGTTTTCAAAGGAAGAATGAATTTGTGGCATTGGTATTACCCTTTCAGAAGAAAGAAAATGATAATAAAAAACTTGCACATAACTTTGCACTGGACTTGCACTTTCTAAATATGCAAAGAATAAGCATGTAATAGTGAAATTTTGCAAAAAAAAAAACTAAGAAGGAATGAATTAGTGATGTTTCTATTACCCTTAAAGAAGAAAGGAAGTGAAATAAGAACTAAAACAATATAAAAATAATAAAGTTTTCTAAGAAAGAATGAATTAGTG
Source organism: Triticum dicoccoides (assembly GCF_002162155.2). Lineage (NCBI taxonomy): Eukaryota > Viridiplantae > Streptophyta > Magnoliopsida > Poales > Poaceae > Triticum > Triticum dicoccoides. The sequence continues at coordinate 545,286,683 of NC_041388.1, forward strand.
GCATTGGTATTACCCCTTCAAAAGAAAGAAAATGAACTAAAAACTAAAACAAGATCAGAATAATGAAATTTTGTAGGAAATTATGAATTAATAATTTGCACACAACTTTGCACAGTAAAAAAATTGCACTTTTTAAATATGCAAAGAATAAGCATATAATAATGCATTTTCACACACTACTGTAATTCAAACACATAATGTCTAATAATTGCATATATATACAATTCATTGGTACAAATGCCAAAATAATCCATGTAGAAAGAAAACGACTAAAAATAAAAATAAAAGAAAAGAAAAACACATACAGATAAAAAAACATGCAATTTTTAACCGGCTTCAAGCCCCGTAGAAAAATCGACCTATTTTTCTACTTAACCTGAATAGGCGCAAGTCAAAAAATCAACATAGACAAAGAGAAAAAGAAAATCAAATCTCAACAAAAGAATCAACGATCAGAAAATTGACTTGCCCAAGTTTACAACTAGCTCCACTTATACATATAGCTAGAGTGAACGAAAAAAAAAACACTCCTAGCATTAACGCGCCGACCGCTGATACCCGTGGAAAGGCAGACAGAAAAGCAGCGCTCCGTGACGAGGGAGTCTAGCTGGAAGAACATCTCCGTGGTGTGTGGTGGAAGGCCTGCCACGGGTAGCGGCCTCTTCGGCCGATGGCCTTTGCCACGCCATGACGCTTAGCACAGGTCTCAACACAGAAATAGCCTGTACTCCGTACCCCGTCTCCAGTAGGAGTAGATTATTTGACGCAACCCAAAATATCTAGGTAGATCTCCGGGGCCGGGGCCAAAGCTGGCGGAGATGGGAGATGGGAGAGATTCACGGCTTTGAAACACACAACAAGAATTGTGTTTGTGCGTGGCTCCTTGGTACGGCCCTGCCCTAACTGGTCAAGTTTTTCTATTCCCCGATTCCCTCCTACACCTACACCACACCACACCTTGGCTGGCATGTGGCATAGCCAAGCCTGGGCCGTATAGTAGGAGTACTACCATTAGCACATGGACCAAGTGGCCACTTTATTTTTTAGAGTAAAAGCAGCGTGTGGCCATGATGCCATGCATGCTTAGGGGAGCATTAGACATACCATTTTTGTGCGCTGTGATGCCAACCAGGGGGGGTTGTCGGGGCAAAAGAGATGAGATCACGCATCACAGCTGAGCTGAGCTGAGCTGAGCTTAGGATCTACGGCGACGTGACAACAAATCCTGACCGATGGGGATGCGTACTACCTCCAGGGTGCGCCCTCGTCAAAGAATATATATTTGTCCTTTTTCTTTCTTTCTTTCTTTCTTTCTTTCTTTGTTGCTTGGGGAATTAGAGCATCTGTCCTTTTTTTTTTTTGTTTTCTCATAGCGAATCTGCCTGTCCTTTTTTATATAATTTTCGTTGGAGCAATAGCGAATCTGTCCTTGAATGCTGGGGCGGGTGAAGGTAATGGCTGGCGGGCCCGGGAGAGAGAGGCCCCACTCGAGCCACGTTTGTCAGCTAATTGAGACCTGTGATGAGGTGCCATTTGTGCGTGTATCTTGAGACAGTGAGTGCAGAGTGAGTTAGTACTCCCACCGGGACACGGAGTTTCTTGAGCTCGGGTGAACAGTAAAATGAAAACAAAATTTAAAAAATTTAAAAAATATTTTTTTGCAAGAAACATCGACGAAAGTTTTAGCTGCTTGCAAAAATTCGTCATGAAATCACATTCCTATAAGGCGTGAAAAAAAAACAAAATCGATGCTCTGAAAATGCTACTTTCATAATGTGATCTCATGACGAATTTTTGCAAGCATTTAGAACTTTTGTCATTGCTTCTGTAAAAAATGGATTTTTTTCCTTTTTTTTACTGTTCACCGCTCAAATGAGCTCGGGAGTAGAGAGGCACTTTCGCTCCCATCGGTCCTTTTTATATAAATAATATTCTAAGTCAAATATCAACAATTTGATCATATTTGTATGAAAAATATCGAAATCTATAATACTAAAGTTATACAATATGAAAATTAAAGTCATGACGCATCTGATGATATCGATTCCACCTGGTATTTTTCTCTATAAAGTTTTTTTGCGGGGGACAAGGCTCTATAAAGTTGGTAAAACATTATGAGGCTTGAATTCGAACAAATCTTATATGCGAACTAAAAAAAAAGTACCGGAGGGGGTACTCCAGAAATAAGCTAGTCAAGAATGGACCATCATTTACTTGAATTCGAACAAATCTTATATGCGAACTAAAAAAAAGTACCGGAGGGGGTACTCCAGAAATAAGCAAGTCAAGAATGGACCATCATTTACTTGCCGCAGACCAGACCTTCTCAGACTAGCCACAACGGGGGTAACTTGAGCAGCAACATCGAGTCCAACTCAGCAAATTTGTTTAGACTACCCATAATGAGAATAACATAGATGGTAACATCACACTTATCTAGAAAAAATAGATGATGTGGCATGTAATTAATGCAAAAAGAGAGGCATGTGGTAACATAGCAAGTTACTGTAACATCACACATATTAAGAAAAGATGAGTCTATAACCTAATAAATGAAATGATGCATGACACAACACATAGGTTAGTATCCACTATGAAGGTAGTATTAACATAGTTACCCACTATAGAGTAGTCTTATGTTGCAATGAGTTAATGAGGAGAGAGGTAGTTTGAGTAACTTAACTAGTTACTATAACATCACATGTCCCAATGCAATTATTATGTTGCTATCCAATATGAAGGTACTCCCTCCGGTCCTTTTTACTCTGCATATAAGAATTGTTTGAAGTCAAACTTCTCAAAGTTTAACCATATTTATATGAAAACATATTAACATCTATCATGCTAAATTTATACAATATGAAACTTTAAGTCTTAATGCATAAACATGTATTGATTTCACATTGTGAATGTTGATATTTTTTTCTATGAAGTTGGTCAAACTTTACGAGGCTTAACTTCAGACAAATCTTATATGCAAACTAAGGTGTTGTTTGGTTTGTGACTAACTTTGCCAAAGGTTGCCACACCTAAGGTTAGGTAAGTTTGACCAACTTAGATGAGTGTTTGGTTCAAGCCACACCTCAGGCAAGCCACACTTGGGCCCCACATGGCATACACTCAAAACATGTGGCAAGATTTCCTTAGGCTTGCCAACTTATGGCTCTCATTTTATCGAACTAACCTTAGGCAAGCTTGGCAAAAATGTGTGGCAAAGTATGGCAATGCTAGTCCTAGAACCAAACAACCCCTAAAAAGGACCAAAGAGAGTAATAACATAGTTTAGGAATATGTGTATGTTACTCTCTGCTGTGGCTAGTCTCGCAGTGACGGTCGCAGTAGTACCACACATTTCGTCGTACTAAGC
>NC_041388.1:545290546-545292537 GCF_002162155.2 Triticum dicoccoides
CAAACAGTAGGAGGAGTACCTGACTTTTCTCTTGTCAACAGACAATGGGCGCGGCCACTGCTGGACTCAGCAGTTTTGTTTCGTGTTTTCAAACAAACTAATTTATTAGTAGAACGGAAAGGCCAAAGGGAGGGAGGGGAGAGAGCGACGTCGCGGCAGACTTGCGGGCTTGGCTATTCGGATAGAAAGACGGCGTCTCTTTCCGACACCGACGTGCGAACAAAGCCGGGATCGTTGGTTGTATATATACTCTTCTTTCTCCATCCCACAATATAAGAACGTTTTTGATACTACAGTAATGTCAGAAACGCTCGTATATTATGAGACAGTCTCACAATATAAAAACGTTTTTTACACTATAGTAATGTCAGAAACGCTCGTATATTATGAGACAGAGGGAGTAAGTGTCAACTTTGTACTACTACTCTACAATGTCTATGTGTCTACTAAAAAGAAGAGGGGAAAGGGTAAATCCCAGCACGCCGTCGTCCGTCCATGGACCACGGCCACGGCCAGGGGCCGGCGGAGAAAACAGAGCGGCTGGGGGTGGGGATGAGGTCGGCAGGCAGGCGGGCAATTTGTCACCCGAAGTGTCGTTGTTCCAGGAGGCGATAGTTGCCACATTTGTGCAGGCAGGCCGGGCTTCCCTCGGCGAGGCCGTCGCCTCCCTTTCTGCCCTAATCCCTCCCACGCGACAGCAACAGCAACAGCTAACTAACAACAGTAATAACAATACTAGCACTAGAACTAACAGTAAGTAAAGTAGCACCATAATATCATTAATCACCAAGTCAGCAAAACAAGAACCAGCTGCTGCCTGGCTAATCCACAACGGCTATGATTACTAGGAGTTCTACTACTGGTAGCAGCTGCCGCTGTACAGATTAAGCTGCTGCGTCTTCTTCCCTTTCCTCGCGCATTGCCACCTCTAGTTTAGCTGAGTGACCAAAAAGATTGAGACAACCCCGGCCGGCCTAGTGAAAGTCAAGGAAAAGGAGGAACACAATAACATCCATATGGATTTACAGGGACGATGATGGATGATCACCGTAGTAGTAGCTGGTAATAGTTACTAGTAAGTGCTAGCTACTGCAACACTCTAGCTATGTGAGTAGTAGTAGTGGCGGTGGTGGCTGGAGGAGCTGCTTGCTTCGATCTCGGCCCCTCGGGAAGGAAGAAGGATCAGAAGGGCGCCGAGAGCACCCTCTGCAGCGTCTTCCTCACCGGCACCGACACCTCCACCGAAGCCTTGAGCTGCCGCCGCCGCCGCCGCCGCGAGGGTCCATGGAGGAGAGGGACGGGTTAGGTACGGCCAGGAATGGTTCCGAGAGACGGAGAGAGCGGGGGGTGCCTGCTTACCTGGTCGTACTTGAGGCGGAGCTGCTCGTTCTCCTCGCGCAGCTGGTGCACCTCCGACTCGATCTGGGTGACGTGGGCCTGCTTGCGCGCGCGCGAGCGGGACGCCGACTCGCGGTTCTTGATCATGCGCTTCTTGCGCCGGTCCACGGGCGCGGCGGCGCCCCCGCCGGCGCCGGGGGCCCCGGGCCAGGCGGCGGCGCCGTGGCCGTAGCACATCTCGCGCTCCAGCGCGCGGCGCGCGGGGCCGGCGTCGACGGGCGCGATGCGGGGGAAGGAGGCCGCGGCAGAGGAGAAGAAGGAGGTCGGGGACGCGGCCGCATTGCGGTAGCAGCCGCCGCCCGGGTGGAACGGCGAGCCGGCGCCGACGCCGCCGGGGTGGAACGGGGAGCCGCCGCCGACGCCGGTGGCGGCGAGGAGCTGGAGGCGGGTGTTGAGGCTGAGCGCGGTGGAGATGGCTGCGGCGGAGGAGGGCGGCGGGGGCGAGGCGCTGGGGCTGGTGGTGACCGCGCCCCACAGGTCGTCGTCGTCGGCCTCCATGGCCATGGCTCGCTCTCTGGGTGGGTGGGGGTGATGTCCGTATGTATCTCAGCTTGGCTCGCTCGTGGTGGTAGTAGTATTAGTATGGCCCCTAT
>NC_041388.1:545293103-545335871 GCF_002162155.2 Triticum dicoccoides
GGGGCCCGCTCCGTCTCGCTCGCGCCCGGGCGGCCAGTGGCAGCGCGCCTGGTGGCCTGCGCCCGCGCCCTGTCGACGGCTCTGCCCGGTGTGTGTGTGCGCGCGCGTGGCACTGGTCAAACGCCACCCGGTCCCGGGCCACATGCGGTGCCGCAGCGGCCTGTGCCACTCGGCCCAATGGGGGGCGCCACTTGCCCGCTGCCTTTTTCTCTACCTGCTCTGCTCCTAGATTCACTCTAGATCATTTCCAGATGGGCACCGAGAGGCGCCGGTGCGCCGGCCGAATCGTTCGGCCGGTCCAGCCCCAGCCGTTGGATGTAAGCCGCGCAGCCTTTGGATCTGGTTAAAAAAAACGCCCCAACAGCTTCTTCCTCGCGTGGTCAGGCCAGATCCGCATCTCTCGCTCGGGGGAGCACGGCGCGGCGCCTCCTGCCCCCTTCTGCGGCCATCCTCGTCGCCGAGCCCCACCCCTCGCCGGCCTTCCTCATCGCCGGTCCCCCGCCCTCGCCGGCCGTCCTCGTCGCCAGTCCCCACCATCCCCGGCCGTCCTCGTCGTCGCCTCGACCCATGCAACAACTCTACCTGCGACTGCAGCTCTCGACTGCGATGGTTGTAGCTCCGCCGCCGCCCTCGCCGTGGATGCTGGCTGCAGGGGATTGCATCGACGACGGCCGCCAGTTAATCAGCGCAGTTTGAACGGATGTAGCAAAAACTTCACCGATAGTAGCAAAAAACAACTGCGGTTGCAGCAAAAACACATCGTCGTCATCGTCGCAGGGGCGCAGCGGTTGTAGCAAAAAACTTCGATCATAGTAACAAAAACCTATTATGGTTGCAGCAAATCGCCATTGCCGCCGTCACGAGGTCGCAGCTCCGGCTTGATCGGTGTAGCACAAAACTTCGTCGGTAGTAGCAAAAATTAACTACGGTTGCAGCTTTTCCTTGTTATGCCGTGTCGTCCGCCGTCACTGATGTAGCAAAAAAGGTCGCTGGTAGTAGCAAAAACCAATAACGGTTGTAGCAAAAATCTCGTCGCCCGTCGTCTCACCGTGACTGTTTGTAGCAAAAACCGATGCAGGTTGTAGCACCGAGGCTCGTCGGTTGTAGCAAAAAATGACCATGGTTGTAACCTCGATCCAGCAAACTTGTGCCGCGGGTGTAGTCCAGCGTGGCCGGTTGCAGCTCCGGCGTGGCCGGGTCTGACGAGGTAGGCAGAGCTCCGGTGGCGCGGAACCAAGCGGATCTGGCCGAGGACAGTCGGATCGGCTGATTCCCATGGCGGCGGCGGCCTGGGAGGCCTCCGGGCGACGACGATTGACCAAGGCAGCGGGGCCTGAGAAGGAGCAGAGAAAGAGAGAGAGACGAGCGACGAGCGACGGGGAGAAGAGAAAAAGGTGGAAGAAGACCCACGTGGGCAGGGGCCCATCCTACGTGCCGTTAGCCGAGTGGCTGGGAGGAGGCGCGCGTGGATTGGACCGGCGCAACGGTTCGGCCGGTGCCCCGGCCACAAACAGTTCCCTTTCCAGATCGCTACCTGTAGGTTTGCTTCCGTGGGTTATTCGTGACACTTCTTCTGTAAACGGATCGTGTGTGTGTGGCAGTGCACCAGCCGGAAGGTGCTCCTCCTGTTGCTCCTCCCGGGTAAGCAAAACGCCAGCGCTAGGCGCCGGCTGGCCGGCCGGCCCAAAACTTTGGCCGGTCAAGCGTGAGCCGTTCAGATCGACCACCCCTGGCCGTGTGAGCTGTTCCCCTTTCTTCTTCGACGCATCGGATCCCACATGCGCTGCAGGGGAGATCGCCGCCCCGCCTGTCGGACCGCTCGTGTCGCTGCCCCCCCTCCCCCCTCCCCCCTCTCCGCACCGTCCATCTTCATCTACATTTGCCTCCCCCTTCCCTCCTATAACACCCGTTGTCGATGGACGTGCTCGGCCATGGCTCATTGCAGCTCCTACTATGAATGGTCGTAGACGCGCAAACGCTGGCACGGAGCCTCGGCCCGCGGCGGCTGGAGCTCTCCGCCCTTGTGGCTGCAACATTGGGAGTGCAACATCTGCGTGTCGACGCTCGTTCGCCCGAGTGCACACTACCGCATCGTCATCGTCTTTTCTGGATCACCCACTTCCACATGTCGCTGTCCTAGCAAAACAACTCGTCGGTTGTAGCTTTTCAGTTTGCTGGTTGCAACAAAAAATGGTGTCACCCCGCGGTCCCCGCTGCCCAAACAGTACCACTCCATCAATGTGGCAAAAAATTCATTGATTCCAGCATCTACCGTTGTTGCTTCTGTTGGAAATATGCCCTAGAGGCAATAATAAAAGGATTATTATATTTCCTTATTCATGATAATTGTCTTTTATTCTTGCTATAATTGTGTTATCCGGAAATCGTAATACATGTGTGAATACATAGACACCAACATGTCCCTAGTAAGCCTCTAGTTGGCTAGCTCGTTGATCAACAGATAGTCATGGTTTCCTGACTATGGACATTGGATGTCATTGATAACGAGATCACATCATTAGGAGAATGATGTGATGGACAAGACCCAATCCTAAACATAGCACAAGATCGTATAGTTCATTTGCTAGAGTTTTTCCAATGTCAAGTATCTTTTCCTTAGACCATGAGATCGTATAACTCCCGGATGCCGTAGGAGTGATTTGGGTGTACCAAACGTCACAACGTAACTGGGTGACTATAAAGGTATACTACGGGTATCTCCGAAAGTGTCTGTTGGGTTGACATGGATCAAGACTGGGATTTGTCACTCCGTATAACGGAGAGGTATCTCTGGGCCCACTCGGTAATGCATCATCATAATGAGCTCAAAGTGACCAAGTGTCTGGTCACGGGATCATGCATTACGGTACGAGTAAAGTGACTTGCCGGTAACGAGATTGAACGAGGTATTGGGATACCGACGATCGAATCTCGGGCAAGTAACGTACCGATTGACAAAGGGAATTGTATACGGGGTTGCTTGAATCCTCGACATCGTGGTTCATCCGATGAGATCATCGAGGAGCATGTGGGAGCCAACATGGGTATCCAGATCCCGCTGTTGGTTATTGACCGGAGAGCCGTCTCGGTCATGTCTACATGTCTCCCGAACCCGTAGGGACTACACACTTAAGGTTCGGTGACGCTAGGGTTGTAGAGATATGAATATGCAGTAACCCGAAAGTTGTTCGGAGTCCCGGATGAGATCCCGGACGTCACGAGGAGTTCCGGAATGGTCCGGAGGTGAAGAATTATATATAGGAAGTGCAGTTTCGGCCATCGGGAGAGTTTCAAGGTCACCGGTATTGTACCGGGACCACCGGAAGGGTCCCGGGGGTCCACCGGGTGGGGCCACCCATCCCGGAGGGCCCCATGGGCTAAAGTGGGGAGGGGAACCAGCCCATAGTGGGCTGGTGCGCCCCCCTTGGCCCACCCCATGCGCCTAGGCTTGGGAACCCTAGGGTGGGGGGCGCCCCACCTGGCTTGGGGGCACTCCACCCCTTGGACGCCGCCCCCCCAGGAGATCCCATCTCCTAGGGCCGGCGCACCCCCTAGGGGGCCTATATAAAGGGGGGAGGGAGGGGCAGCCGCACCCTTGAGTCTTGGCGCCTCCCTCTTCCCTGCTACACCTCTCCCTCTCGCAGAAGAACGGCGAAGCCCTGCTGCGGTGACTGCTGCATCCACCACCACGCCGTCGTGCTGCTGGATCTTCATCAACCTCTCCTCCCCCCTTGCTGGATCAAGAAGGAGACGTCACGCTGACCGTACGTGTGTTGAACACGGAGGTGCCGTCCGTTCGGCGCTAGGATCTCCGGTGATTTGGATCACGTCGAGTACGACTTCCTCATCCCCGTTCTTTGAATGCTTCCGCGCGTGATCTACAAAGGTATGTAGATGCAATCCGATCACTCGTTGCTAGATGAACTCATAGATGGATCTTGGTGAAACCGTAGGAAAATTTTTGTTTTCTGCAACGTTCCCCAACAGTGGCATCATGAGCTAGGTCTATGCGTAGTTCTCTTTGCACGAGTAGAACACAATTTGTTGTGGGCGTAGATGTTGTCAACTTTCTTGCCGCTACTAGTCTTATTTTGCTTCAGCAGTATTGTGGGATGAAGCGGCCCGGACCAACCTTACACGTACGCTTACGTGAGACCGGTTCCACCGACTGACATGCACTAGTTGCATAAGGTGGCTGGCGGGTGTCTGTCTCTCCCACTTTAGTTGGAGCGGATTCGATGAAAAGAGTCCTTATGAAGGGTAAATAGAAGTTGAAAAATCACGTTGTGGCTTTCACGTAGGTAAGAAAAGGTTGTTGCTAGAACCCTATTGCAGCCACGTAAAACTTGCAACAACAATTAGAGGACGCCTAAGTTGTTTTTGCAGCAAGTGTTTTGTGATGTGATATGGCCAAAGTTGTGATGAATGATGAATGATATATATGTGATGTATGAGATGTTCATGCTATTGTAATAGGAATCACGACTTGCATGTCGATGAGTATGACAACCGGCAGGAGCCATAGGAGTTGTCTTTATTTTTTGTATGACCTGCGTGTCATTGAGAAACGCCATGTAAATTACTTTACTTTATTGCTAAACGTGCTAGCCATAGTAATAGAAGTAATAGTTGGCGAGCAACTTCATGGAGACACGATGATGGAGATCATGATGATGGAGATCATGGTGTCATGCCGGTGACAAGATGATCATGGAGCCCCAAGATGGAGATCAAAGGAGCTATGTGATATTGGCCATATCATGTCACTATTATTATTTGATTGCATGTGATGTTTATCATGTTTTTGCATCTTGTTTACTTAGAACAACGGTAGTAAATAAGATGATCCCTCATAATAATTTCAAGAAAGTGTTCCCCCTAACTGTGCACCGTTGTGACAGTTCGTTGTTTCGAAGCACCACGTGATGATCGGGTGTGATAGATTCCAACATTCACATACAACGGGTGTAAGACAGATTTACACATGCAAACACTTAGGTTGACTTGATGAGCCTAGCATGTACAGACATGGCCTCGGAACACAGAAGACCGAAAGGTCGAGCATGAGTCGTATAGAAGATACGATCAACATGAAGATGTTCACCGATGTTGACTAGTCCGTCTCACGTGATGATCGGACACGGCCTAGTTAACTCGGATCATGTTATACTTAGATGACTGGAGGGATGTCTATCTGAGTGGGAGCTCATTGAATAATTTGATTTAGATGAACTTAATTATCATAAACTTAGTATAAAATCTTTACAACATGTATTGTAGATCAAATGGCCAACGTTGTCCTCAACGTCAACGCATTCCTAGAGAAAACCAAGCTGAAAGACGATGGCAGCAACTATACGGACTGGGTCCGGAACCTGAGGATCATCCTCATAGCTGCCAAGAAAGATTATGTCCTACAAGCACCGCTAGGTGAAGCACCTTCTCTCCCTACAGAACAAGATGTTATGAACACTTGGCAGACACGTACCGATGATTACTCCCTCGTTCAGTGCGGCATGCTTTACAGCTTAGAGCCGGGGCTCCAAAAGCGTTTTGAGAGACACGGAGCATATGAGATGTTCGAAGAGCTGAAAATGGTTTTTCAAGCTCATGCCCGGGTCGAGAGATATGAAGTCTCCGACAAGTTCTTCAGTTGTAAGATGGAGGAAAACAGTTCTGTCAGTGAGCACATAGTCACTATGTCTGGGTTACATAACCGCTTGACTCAGTTGGGAGTTAATCTCCCGGATGACACGGTCATTGACAGAATCCTTCAGTCGCTTCCACCGAGCTACAAGAGCTTTGTGATGAACTTCAATATGCAGGGATGGAAAAGACCATTCCTAAAGTATTTGCAATGCTGAAATCAGCAGAGGTAGAAGTCAAAAAGGAACATCAAGTGTTGATGGTGAATAAAACCACCAAGTTCAAGAAAGGCAAGGGTAAGAAGAACTTCAAGAAGGACGGCAAGGGAGTTGCCGTGCCCGGCAAGCAAGCTGCCGGGAAGAAGCCAAAGAATGGACGCAAGCTCGAGACTGAGTGTTTTTATTGCAAGGGAAGTGATCACTGGAAGCAGAACTGCCCCAAATACTTAGCGAACAAGAAGGCCGGCATCACGAAAGGTATATGTGATATACATGTAATTGATGTGTACCTTACCAGTACTCATAGTAGCTCCTGGGTATTTGATACCGGTGCGGTTGCTCACATTTGTAACTCAAAGCAGGAGATGCGGAATAAGCGGAGACTGGCGAAGGACGAGGTGACGATGCGCGTCGGGAATGGTTCCAAGGTCGATGTGATCGCCGTCGGCACGCTACCTCTACATTTACCTACAGGATTAGTTTTAAACCTCAATAATTGTTATTTAGTGCCAGCTTTGAGCATGAACATTGTATCAGGATCTCGTTTAATTCGAGATGGCTACTCATTTAAATCCGAGAATAATGGTTGTTCTATTTATATGAGAGATATGTTTTATGGTCATGCTCCGATGGTGAATGGTTTATTCTTAATGAATCTCGAGTGTAATGCTACACATATTCATAGTGTGAGTACCAAAAGATGTAAGGTTGATAATGATAGTCCCACATACTTGTGGCACTGCCGCCTTGGTCACATAGGTGTCAAACGCATGAAGAAGCTCCATGCAGATGGACTTTTAGAGTCTCTTGATTACGAATCATTTGACACATGCGAACCATGCCTCATGGGTAAAATGACCAAGACTCCTTCTCAGGAACAATGGAGCAAGCAACCAACTTATTGGAAATCATACATACTGATGTGTGCGGTCCAATGAGTGTTGAGGCTCGCGGTGGTTATCGTTATGTTCTCACCTCACTGATGACTTGAGTAGATATGGGTATGTCTACTTAATGAAACACAAGTCTGAGACCTTTGAAAGGTTCAAGGAATTTCAGAGTGAGGTTGAGAATCAACGTGACAGGAAAATCAAGTTCCTACGATCAGATCGTGGAGGAGAATACTTGAGTCACGAATTTGGCACACACTTAAGAAAATGTGGAATAGTTTCACAACTCACGCCACCTGGAACACCTTAGCGTAATGGTGTGTCCGAACGTCGTAATCACACTCTATTAGATATGGTGCGATCTATGATGTCTCTTACCGATTTACCGCTATCATTTTGGGGCTATGCTTTAGAGACTGCCGCATTCACTTTAAATAGGGCTCGTCGAAATCCGTTCAGACGACACCGTATGAATTATGGTTTGGGAAGAAACCTAAGCTGTCATTTCTAAAAGTTTGGGTATGCGATGCTTATGTCAAGAAACTTCAACCTGAAAAGCTCGAACCCAAGTCAGAAAAATGCGTCTTCATAGGATACCCTAAAGAAACTATCGGGTATACCTTCTACCTCAGATCCGAAGGCAAGATCTTTGTTGCCAAGAATGGATCCTTTCTAGAGAAGGAGTTTCTCTCAAAATAAGTAAGTGGGAGGAAAGTAGAACTTGATGAAGTATTACCTCTTGAACCAGAAAATGGCGCAACTCAAGAAAATGTTCCTGAGATGCCTGCACAGACTAGAGAGGAAGTTAATGATGATGATCATGAAACTTCAGATCAAGTTGCTACTGAACTTCGTAGGTCCACAAGGACATGTTCCGCACGAGAGTGGTACGACAACCCTGTCTTGAAAATCATGTTGTTAGACAACGGTGAACCTTCGAACTATGAAGAAGCGATGGCGGGCCCAGATTCCAACAAATGGCTTGAAGCCATGCAATCCGAGATAGGATCCATGTATGAAAACAAAGTATGGACTTTGACAGACTTGCCCGATGATCGGCGAGCGATAGAAAACAAATGGATCTTTAAGAAGAAGACGGACGCGGATGGTAATGTTACCATCTATAAAGCTTGACTTGTCGCTAAGGGTTATCGGCAAGTTCAAGGGGTTGACTACGATGAGACTTTCTTACCTGTAGCGAAGCTGAAGTCCGTCCGAATCATGTTAGCAATTGCCGCATTCTATGATTATGAGATATGGCAAATTGACGTCAAAACGGAATTCCTTAATGGTTTCCTTAAGGAAGAATTGTATATGATGCAGCCGGAAGGTTTTGTCGATCCTAAGAATGCTGACAAGGTGTGCAAGCTCCAACGCTCGATTTATGGGCTGGTGTAAGCATCTCGGAGTTGGAACATTTGCTTTGATGAGATGATCAAAGCATTTGGGTTTATGCAGACTTATGGAGAAGCCTGCGTTTACAAGAAAGTGAGTGGGAGCTCTGTGGCATTTCTCATATTATATGTAGATGACATACTTTTGATGGGAAATGATATAGAGCTTTTGGACGGCATTAAGGCCTACTTGAATAAGAGTTTTTCAATGAAGGACCTTGGAGAAACTGCTTATATATTAGGCATCAAGATCTATAGAGATAGATCAAGAAGCCTCATAGGTCTTTCACAAAGCACATACCTTGATAAGATATTGAAGAAGTTCAATATGGATCAGTCTAAGAAGGGGTTCTTGCCTGTGTTGCAAGGTGTGAAATTGAGCTCAGCTCAATGTCCGACCACGGTAGAAGATACAGAAGAGATGAGTGTCATCCCCTATGCCTCAGCCATAGGTTCTATTATGTATGCCATGCTGTGTACCAGACCTGATGTAAACCTTGCCGTAAGTTTGGTAGGTAGGTACCAAAGTAATCCCGGCAAGGAACACTGGACATCGGTCAAGAATATCCTGAAGTACCTGAAAAGGACTAAGGAAATGTTTCTCGTTTATGGAGGTGACAAAGAGCTCGTCATAAAGGGTTACGTCGACGCTAGCTTCGACACAGATCTGGATGACTCTAAGTCACAAACCGGATACGTGTATATTTTGAATGGTGGGATAGTAAGCTGGTGCAGTTGCAAGCAGAGCGTCGTGGCGGGATCTACATGTGAAGTGGAGTACATGGCAGCCTCGGAGGCAGCGCATGAAGCAATTTGGGTGAAGGAGTTCATCACCGACCTAGGAGTCATACCCAATGCGTCGGGGCCAATCAAACTCTTCTGTGACAACACTGGAGCTATTGCACTTGCCAAGGAGCCCAGGTTTCACAAGAAGACCAGGCACATCAAGCATCGCTTCAACTCCATTCGTCAAAATGTTCAAGATGGAGACATAGATATTTGTAAAGTACATACGGACCTGAATGTAGCAGATCCGTTGACTAAACCTCTCCCTAGAGCAAAGCATGATCAACACCAGAATTCCATGGGTGTTCGATTCATCACAATGTAACTAGATTATTGACTCTAGTGCAAGTGGGAGACTGTTGGAAATATGCCCTAGAGGCAATAATAAAAGGATTATTATATTTCCTTGTTCATGATAATTGTCTTTTATTCATGCTATAATTGTGTTATCCGGAAATCGTAATACATGTGTGAATACATAGACACCAACATGTCCCTAGTAAGCCTCTAGTTGGATAGCTCGTTGATCAACAGATAGTCATGGTTTCCTGACTATGGACATTGGATGTCATTGATAACGAGATCACATCATTAGGAGAATGATGTGATGGACAAGACCCAATCCTAAACATAGCACAAGATCGTATAGTTCGTTTGCTAGAGTTTTTCCAATGTCAAGTATCTTTTCCTTAGACCATGAGATCGTATAACTCCCGGATGCCGTAGGAGTGCTTTGGGTGTACCAAACGTCACAACGTAACTGGGTGACTATAAAGGTATACTACGGGTATCTCCGAAAGTGTTTGTTGGGTTGACACGGATCAAGACTGGGAATTGTCACTCCGTATAACGGAGAGGTATCTCTGGGCCCACTCGGTAATGCATCATCATAATGAGCTCAAAGTGACCAAGTGTCTGGTCATGGGATCATGCATTACGGTACGAGTAAAGTGACTTGCCGGTAACGAGATTGAACGAGGTATTGGGATACCGATGATCGAATCTCGGGCAAGTAACGTACCGATTGACAAAGGGAATTGTATACGGGGTTGCTTGAATCCTCGACATCGTGGTTCATCCGATGAGATCATCGAGGAGCATGTGGGAGCCAACATGGGTATCCAGATCCCGCTGTTGGTTATTGACCGGAGAGCCGTCTCGGTCATGTCTACATGTCTCCCGAACCCGTAGGGTCTACACACTTAAGGTTCGGTGACGCTAGGGTTGTAGAGATATGAATATGCAGTAACCTGAAAGTTGTTCGGAGTCCCGGATGAGATCCCGGACGTCACGAGGAGTTTCGGAATGGTCCAGAGGTGAAGAATTATATATAGGAAGTGCGGTTTCGGCCATCGGGAGAGTTTCGGGGTCACTGGTATTGTACCGGGACCACCTGAAGGGTCCCGGGGGTCCATCGGGTGGGGCCACCCATCCCGGAGGGCCCCATGGGCTAAAGTGGGGAGGAGAACCAGCCCATAGTGGACTGGTGCGCCCCCCTTGGCCCACCCCATGTGCCTAGGGTTGGGAACCCTAGAGTGGGGGGGGCGCCCCACCTGGCTTGGGGGGCACTCCACCCCTTGGCCGCCGCCCCCCTAGGAGATCCCATCTCCTAGGGTCGGCGCACCCCCTAGGGGGCCTATATAAAGGGGGGAGGGAGGGGCAGCTGCACCCTTGAGTCTTGGCGCCTCCCTCTCCCCTACTACACCTCTCCCTCTCGCAGAAGAACGGCGAAGCCCTGCTGCGGTGACTGCTGCATCCACCACCACGCCGTCGTGCTGCTGGATCTTCATCAACCTCTCCTCCCCCCTTGCTGGATCAAGGAGGAGACGTCACGCTGACCGTACGTGTGTTGAACACGGAGGTGCCGTCCGTTCGGCGCTAGGATCTCCGGTGATTTGGATCACGTCGAGTACGACTTCCTCATCCCCGTTCTTTGAATGCTTCCGCGCGTGATCTACAAAGGTATGTAGATGCAATCCGATCACTCGTTGCTAGATAAACTCATAGATGGATATTGGTGAAACCATAGGGAAATTTTTGTTTTCTGCAACGTTCCCCAACAGCTTCCAACAAATTTGCTCACCCGTTGTAGGTATTTGTCCCTGCAAGTGGTGAGGTCGAGTTCAGCAAAAAAAAGAGTAGCCAGTTCCAGCAAAAAAATGGTAGTCGTAGCAAAAACGACCACGTCAGCAGTCTAGTTCTAGCGCCGGTCATGTGTGGTTGTAAACTTGCAACTTCCTCTTTAGCCGATTCCAGTAAAATGACACATCGGTGCCGGCAGCTGTTGGTTGCAGCTCACCTCATTGGTTATCTGGTTCCAGCACCAGTCATGTGTGGTTGCAACTTCCACTTTAGCCGGTTCCAGCAAAATGACACATCGGCTGCACACCAGTGTCGGCAGCTGTTGGTTGCAACACACCTCATCGGTTGTCTAGTTCTACCGCCGGTCATGTGTGGTTGCAACTTCCACTTTAGCCGATTTCGACAAAATGACACACCGGTGGCGGCAGTTGTTGGTTGCATCTCACCTCATTGGTTATTTGGTTCCAGCGCCGATCATGTGTGGTTCCAACTTCCTCTTTAGTCGATTCCAGCAAAATGACACACCGGCTGCACACCGGTGTCGGCAGCTGTTGGTTGCAGTACACCTCATTGGTTGTCTGGTTCCAGCGCCGGTCATATGTGGTTGCAACTTCCACTTTAGCCGATTCCGGCAAAATGACACACCGCTGTCAGCAGTTGTTGGTTGCAGCACACCTCATTGGTTGTTTGGTTCCAATGCCGATAGTGTGTAGTTGCAACTTCCCCGTTAGCCGGTTCCAGCAAAATGACATGTCGGTTGCACAACGGTGGCCGACGCATGTTGGTTGCAGCAACGGGCTGCTGGGTCGACGTTCACACATGCGGCGTGGGCGCGACCAAGTCCCCCCAGGCACCATGGCCATAGGTCACAACCTTTGTAGATGCCCCCGTCATGTTGAAGTGTGGCGGATTGCCTTCGTGAGCACCTATGCCCTCTGTAGAGGCTGTAGGGGAGAAAAAAGGGGACCACGACATGCACCCTTCATCGAGGCTGCAGGGGAGAAAAGGGGGTACCGCAGTCATGGAGGAGAGCTTTCATGAGCGGGGCGCATGGAGGAGCAGGCGCCCGCAGCGTGGCTGGGTTGGGTCAACGCATGTGTGGAGAATGGCTGTGAAAGAGAAAAATATCGGGAGGATGGAGATAGAGGAAGAAGAGATAAGGTGGGGTCATTTTTCAAGACGCGCGATAAGCCTCGATCGCGTGGTTCGCGTGCGAATGGCACAAGCTTCAGCCGGTCTCCCACCCAAAATCATTTACTTGCAAGTGGCCCTGTACGTGGACATAATTTCCGGTGTGTAACGGGTCCATTTTCGCCCACTCGTTTTTGTAACGGGTCCATTTTCGTCCGCTCGTTTCAGTAAACATTCAAACGCCCGAATTTTTAGCTAGCCAATGTCAAATCCAATACGAAGGGTCTAATTTAGACATCCGAACGCAATGTAAGGAAAAGTGTTGCATTTTAGACATGTTTCAAGCGACTTTGAAAACCTTAACCACCGGTTTTCACTTAAACTTCTAGATTATGAACCTGATTGTAATTTTGCTGATTATTCTACATATGTTGCCACAGAAACTAGGGCGTGTTTGATAGTCTGCATTTTTTCAGAGTCATTACATTTGTGACGGAGTTGGGTCTGGCTAACTAAATACACATCAAAATCAATGTTCCGCATATAGTTTGGTAGGCTATTGATGACCCAGAAGTATAAGGGTTCTATCATAGGCCTTTTGGTCATCACGTCGCTTGCTCGGTAGCTCGCCATCACGGATTTTTTTCAAGATGCTCACACATTTGTTTGGGCTTTTTCTCTTCTTTCGTTGTTGCTTTGCTGTGAAATGAGAAAAATGTCTATGGGTTTAAGAAATCAGGAATTTACAAAAATTCATGATTCTGAAAAAATGTTCACCAATTTACAAAAATGTACACGGGCATAAAACACTTCATGGAATAAAAACATGTTCGTGCATTGGAAAAAATTTCACAAATTCAAAAAATTGGTCGCAAATTTGAAAGAACATCATGAACTTAAAATTGTTTGCGGATTTTAAAAAAAACTTCATGCATTCATAAATTGTTGATGCATTTGAAAAAATCACCAATTTGAAAGAACTTCACTAATTTGAAAATTGACCATGGATTTTTATGAATTTGAAAATTTTCCATGGATTCATAAATTGTTCACGTATTCAAAAAATGTTCGGAAATTTGAAAATAGTTTAGGGATTTTAAAAACTTCATGCATTTGATAAATTGTTCGCAAATTCGAATTTTTTGTGTGCATTTGAAGTAATTTCATGAAATTGAAAATTTCCGCGAATTTGGAAACTGTTTGCGTATTTGAAAAAACTACACAAAGTTAAAAAAAACAAAGAAGAAATCGAGGAAACGGAAAGCAAAAGGCGTTTGGAAGCTTCTAGAAGCTTCACAATACCGGCTGGAGAAAGCTTCCCATAAACCTGAAACGCAATCTCTAGATGGGCTGGCCAAATATCCACAAACAGGTAAGCCATGGGCGAGACCTCCTAATTGGCATCTTTAGCGCCAGCTAGGGAAGTGGCGCACACCCTCTAGCTTAGCAGGCCGCCGCCCATAGCGCACACACGCTTCTCTCGCCTCGCTCGCTTTATTTTTCTCCTCGCTAGCGCATTGCCAGTTGACAACGATAGTTAATCGTTGATGTTAGCATTGGCCATTGACTCTTAAACTCGTGAATTAGAATTAAAAAATCAGGTTCAGAAAAATATTAGAGATTTAGAAAAATCACAAATTCTAAAAAGTTTGTCAATTTGAAAAAAGTTTGTGAATTCGAACAAACTCACAAATTTGAAAAAGATCACGATTTGGAAAAAAATCATGAATTCAAAAAAAATTCACAAAAATGAAAAAGTTCATGCATTAAAAAAGATTCACGAACTTAAAAAAACAAAAAATTGAGAAAAGTTCATAAAAAAGCAAGACTTGAAAAAGTTCGTAATTTTAAAAAATCACAAAAATGAAAGAAAGTTCACGAATTTTAAATAATACAAATTATTTAAAAGAATCCTAATTTGGAAAAAGTTCATGAAAAATTGAGAAAAAATTCAGAAATTTTCGAAAAATCACAATTTAAAACAATTGTCAAATTTGTTGAAAGTTTACGATTTTGATAAAACCAGAAATAAAAAAAGAAAGAAAAATGAAAAAATAAAATGGAAACAAAATGAGAAAACAGAAAACACTGTGCTGGGTAAAAAGCCGTTGAAAACCGCCTAGAGAAAAACAGTCAGAACATTCATGGGAAGGTTTCCGAAAAAATAGGTGGAAAAAAGGACTTACATGGGTCGGTCCATGGAGATAGACAGTATTGTGGTGCGCCGGTGTTGAAAACCACTATAACCTGCGCATAAGGCGTCGAATAGGAGTTGAAGCTATATGCGCTGAAATAGGAAACAACTCCTGTGTATATGCAAGATGATTAATTAAGGTTACCTCTTGCAAAGGTCATTCGCACCTTCTCAGGTGTTGACAAGTGGTGCATTGCATGCACGCCACTTATTGCGATATGAGAGTTTCATTTTTTTTCGTCAATTCGTTCGTTCAAACGTTTAATCTCTTGAACCATGCATCAAATCCTAAACCGTTTTCGCCGTTGGATTTGTCACATCGTGGTCTATGAAACTAGATTTCATGTTAATAGATTTCGATAATCTTGAGAAAAAAATTTATAACCGAAAGCATGTTCCTTTTTACTCTTTTTTTTTCTCTTCGAGGGGCACACCTATGCTTCTCGCACAAACAAATTTGTGTCTCCACGAAAAGCAAATATGTGCCTCTCTTGAAAGCAAAAGAAATGTGTTTATTTTCCTTTTCTGAGAGGCAGAACTGTGCCTCTCAGAGATGCAAATCTACGCCTCTCATGAAAGAAAAATAACATGTTTTTCTTTTCTTTACCAAGATGCACAGCCTCTTGCGAAAGCAAATTTGTGGCTTCACGAGAAGCAAAAAAAACTTTGTTTTTTTCTAGAGTCACAACTGTGCCTTTCGCGGTAGAAAATATGTGCCTCTTATAGAAGCATTTTTTTTATTTTTCGAGAGGCACAACTACGCCTACACGAGAAGCAAAGTTGTGACTTTCGTGCAAGAAACAGAAACACGTTTCCTATGCGTGTCTTCTGAAGAAAAAATCAAAATTTTCCCAAAAAACTAGGTAAAGTCGCTAGGGCTACCCCTTAATTAATTGCGCTACGGGTGCCCCTTAATCTTTTTTTTTCTTTGAGAATCTGCCCCTTAAATTTTTTTTGAGGGGTTGCGCCTTAATCTTTTTGAGTGCCCCTTAATAAATTGCTCTCATATGTCCAACAGAGTCCATTGCTAACTGGGCCTATCCTGAGTTATACTTGGATCATAAGTAATCGCAATAAATTGTACGTACTGTTGTTTCACTCGATTCGCACCGCTGATACCCAACAGGCCCGTAGAGGTTGCAAACTGAAAAACAGCATTCACATTTCCTGTTTCCGTATGCACGCTGGAGATGAAAATGAAAAGAAAGAATATAATCCACAGCCATTCTCAACACTACAGAATATAAGGACAATGTCCCTGCGGCTGCATCAAACACTAACTGTAAGCCCAATGATACAAAAGAACAAACTGGTGTATGCACCAAAATTTAATACAGTAGGGAAATCCTGTGAGATAAACCCCATATATCATCCACAACAATCCTCAGGACGCATCATCCATGGCAACAAGGGAACGACAATTTCTTTTCAGACAACTATACAGCCAAAAGAAAAAAAGGATTTGCACTTCTGGGATTTATTTTCTATTTATTGCTGTGTTTGCCCCCTTACTGCTTTGTAATGCGCTTTTCAAGTGCAGCCATCATGTCCGACCTAGACAAACAAAATCGTCCGACTCTGGAAATGTAACCCCGCTGTACATACATGGTCCATCTATCACGGGATATCCTGCCCGTAATCAAACAGACGATCTCTTCTAATCGCTTCTCCAGCAATAACAAGTAGTTTTGTTTCATCACGGAACCTGCAGAAAATACTTGTGTTAGTACCTAAAGTACAGTTCGATCGGCAACCAAAAAGCTCAACGAGTGAGGCTACTGTGTGGAGGAACTGGAAATCTGGTACCAACCTAATTTGAAGGTGGTGGGCCTCGGTGGAGTAACCATGCTGCCCAATCATTGCGTCTTCGGACATTATTTCCCTGTGGGCACACCAGTGGTAAATCATGCAGGCATATGACATGTCAGATGTGCCAGATCATGATCATTACAACAATCACTAGAATGGAAAGATAAAATGTAAAGCCAGTGTCGACGTACCTGCACTTCCAACAACTCAGAGCCTCGGATAGAATCTAGTATATAGTTGGTATCTATTCCCAACATTGTGAACCTGGTCAACTGCGAGAAAACAAACCCAGATCATTACATATATTGATATACACAATCAAAACCGCCGGTGTGACGAGTAAAATGAGGTCACCAATATACGACTTCAATGCTAGTTGGTGATACATCAAGGTAATCCGCCATTGTGAAGTATTCATTTCGCAAAAGGGGTTAAATTTACATTTGCTAGATGCTAAATGAAATATGGTAACCTGGGAGGCTTAAGTGTTCATTTCTTAGAATAATAGAGGACTAAAAACTAGGGACACAGAAATTACTAGTAGATTCTTAGATGCAATATGGCAACCTTGGTGGACCTAAGTGCTGAATGTACTCTAAGAAATCCTATAATCTCCTAACATAAATGCATTTTACAAAGGAAAAACAGAGTTTTTAAAAACAAATGAAAACAAAAATAAAGAGTTGTCAAACACTAAGAGAACAATGCAAAGATGCTCCAGGGGTACAGCCATGTACTATTAGGGACTGCCTGTCAACAGCTAAAACCTTCCTCCAAAGCACCAGCTTCAGTTCCGTACTCCCACCACTTTCTTGGTTTATAATCTTGAGGATAAATTTGGGCATAGTTATATTTAGGTGAACTCTCAACCCTAGAAGTCATCATTGAAGTATTAATGGATGGCTATATTTTGAATAACAATACCGATTTGGTCATTTCACCTGTTAACTACTCCCTCCGTTCCAAAATAGATGACCCAACTTTACACTAAAGTTAGTACAAAGTTGAGTCATCTATTTTGGAACGGAGGGAGTACAAAGAAAGTGCTACTCAAATGCAAATGTCACTCGTAATAATATTTTGCAAAACAGCCCTAAATTTCAACTTGGAAAGAAGGTAACCAGCAAGAAGGTTAAAACTGAGACAAAGTTGGTATGCAAAAAATACTAATCAAACTCACGTTTGTAGAATCTGTAATTTTTCACAACTACTGTTGGCAATGTTAACATATTAGAACCAAACGATATTTCTTCGAGAAGAGAACAACTGAGCTCGAGTAATGTAGCAAATCTACCGTAGAAGCACTACCAAACAAGTTAGTATACTTTTAAATAAAATTTCCAAAATATGAAATGTTAGAACAAATTAAATTTCTGTGATGCACACGAGATTAAGAGTTGTAATTTAGTACTTACAAGTATCTTCTATTGTCTTGCCCAACAAAATGGCAGCGATCTCATTTTATAATTTTGTCACATTTATAGCAACCACAAAGAACATCTGTAGTGTCATGCCTTGAATTAGGCAAAATGTGAACCCCCCCCCCCACCACCACCACCACCACGCACAGAAAGAGCCGCAAGTAATACGTAGACAGGTAAATGCAGATACAATCTTGTCGTTTACGAAACAAACTCATAAACTCATGTCGTCCGTAGAATATAGTGTACTAAATACATTTCCAAGTTCTGGTCATGCAACATAAGTTATATATAATATGTGAAAGTACAATCAGCAGAGGTACCACACTAGCATTCAACCTGTCATCAAAGAGATTTAGAACAACACATAGGCTACATCTTGATTTGACATGAAAAAAGGGAATCAGATGAGAATTAAAAAACAGACCATAGGAAATGAAGCGATTAGATCAATAGGCACCCATCCTTGATTATCCATACGTTCCCTCAAGTATGTGTCGTGGCAAAGATTATTAGTGCTAACAAGAAAAGAAATAAAACAAACAATTAGCATAAAAGACACTAACTCCTCAAGAATTTTCAAATAGATTCAGTACCTAAAATAGTGCTCGATCTGCAGCTGAATGTCACGTTGGAGATTAATTTGATCTTGCTGAAACGCCAATGGCTGCATTGGCGGCCGGATAAGATGCATGTTTTGAAACTGCTGCTCAACTTGTGTGACATAGTAAGGATAGGAGCCTTGTAAATCGGCTGCAGATTGCCACACCAACCACATTACATCAAAAAGAAGAATTTGAATCAAAGGATGACACGGAATGAACTGACTTACCAGGATACGGAATGGGTTGAACATATGGCACAAAAGGTTGTGGCACCATGAAATGGGCAGCAGCAGGTGATGGCGGTGGTGGTCGTTGAAATGGTCCAGGCTGGTAGTAGCCCGGCTGCTGCTGCTGCACTGGCAATGCACGGGAATAGTTCCTTGGTGAGAAATTACTCCCTCTTTCATGGTCACGGCGATTCCGACCACCACGAGCACCAAAGCCATTACTATTACCACTACCATGTCGGGCATTATTGTTCCAGTGGCCGCTGCCACTACCGCCGTTATATCTGTTGCCCCCATCACCACTGCCGGTGGCATTGTTGTAGCTGCCACCACCACGACCGTTGCCATTCCAATTGTTACTGCCGAACACTCTCCTACTATTGTCAATACCACTGCCACCAATGGCGCCGCTATGAACACTAGAGTTCAAGTTGCTGCCACCATTAAGACCCCCATCATTCCAGTTACCGTCACCACCACTGCTGCTGTTCCCATCACTACTGTAATTACCAGTGCTCTGGCTATGAGTGCTCACATTGCCACCGCCGCCCTCTCCATTGTTACCACCGTTACTGCCACCATGCCGAACTAAAATTGGCTGGCCTGTGCTGCTGTTCTGTGGCGGCGAGGCCGTGGTGGTGGCAGTGGGAGGAGGAGAAGTAGAGGCAGAGCCTGGACTTGAGGCAGTGGAGATCAGAGTAGGAACTGACTGTGGCTGCGGCAGCGGCACCAGTGGCACAATCGGATCCTCCTGATTTCATCCACAGATTCATTCGTCAGACACCCAAAAAAATTCATCAGGTTTTGCTGAAAAAAAATTCTAAATACGGGAGATGGCTTCCTAGATACATCAGCAGTAGACGTGTGTTGATCGCGAGATTCAGTTACCGGCGCGGAGGGGGCGGAGCCGTCGGAGAGGGACTTGAGGGAGTCGGAGGAGGAGGACTTGGGCCAGGCCCGCGCGGCCGTGTCGGCGAGCGCCGGCCACGACTCGTCGCCGCCCATGATGCCGCCGACGGGTGCCGGGGGCGGCGGCGGCACGTTCCACGCCGTCTTCCTCGCCGCCGCATTGCCGGGATCGGCCCCCTCCGCCTGCGCGGCCGGATCGCGCGGGTTCTCCCGCGACGGGGCCTGGGGCGGCGGCGGCGCGGCGATCACCGTCGGCGCCGGGGCGGCGCTGGCCGCCGGTTGCGTGGGCGCGGCGCCTCCAGCGGCCGGCGACATGGCGGGGCGAGGCGGGGCACGGGGGCTGGAGTTCCGGGGGAGAGGTTTTGGATTGCGATTTAATCGGGAACGGAGGAGACGAGGGGGAGGCTGCGGGCAGGGTGGAGGGGACAGGCAGAGGCTGGAGAGGGGAGGAGTAGGGGGGAGGGGGTGGAGATGGAATGGAGCCGGAGGGGAGGGGAGGAGCGGCGGCGGTGGAGGGGTAGGTGGGAAGTTCTAGGGCAACCCGCGGGGCATTTCCGGGAAAAGGCACGCCCTCCCCTCCCCAGGACAGAATGATTTTGTTGTGCGTATTTCCCAACTGTCGCCGCCGCGCTGCTCCTAAACAGACAATGGCCGCCTGTCAAAAAAGAAAAACAGACAATGGCCGTGCTAAGACTGACACATCACACATGTTACCAGCTTATTTTACTTATAAATTTCAAAAAATATCTACTCCCTCTTCTAAATATAAGTCATTTTAGAGATTCCAATATAAACTACATGTGAAGCAAAACGAGTTAATATTTACAGTGCAGAATGCGTCTGTATACATCTGTATGTAGTATGTATTGATTTTTTTAAAAGATCTTTTATATTTAGAAACCGAGAAAGTGTTTTACTTGTAATAAACGAAAAAATGGAATTAGCACGTCACCTCATGTACACTGCTACTATTAGGAGGCACGCTTTGCATGACCACCCAGCGACTCTTCACTGGTACAGTAGTGTGTAGACTGGCTAACAGTTAGCTGGTCCCGGCTTCAGACCAGGAGATCGTCTCCACGCGCTGATCAATACGGTCGTGTAGTGTTGTTCGACTCTGTGTTTTGTACTAGTATACGTACTGTACGTGAGCAGTGAGCAGTGAGCAGCGGGGGCGCGGGGCGACGTGGAGCAGCTGCCGTTTCGTCCCATCGTGCGTGTTTGACCCTGAGTTTTGTATGCACGCCATTAACCAGCAGCACCCAAAGGCGCGCGCGCAGACTGTGGCCGCGCCCATGGCCTTCTTCTCGCCCATGCGTGATGCGTCACTGTTCTGACGGGAGAAGCTAGGACCACTTCGCCGCCCGGCACCGTAGAAAATGTAAAGAAAATTGACTGTAAACGCGTGGAGTAGTTTCCTGACGAACAAACAAAAGGGAAACTGTCACCGGTGTGGTGACTGGCTAGTGAGACGCGATAGATAGACTCCATTTTGGCACGACTACTTGCTGACACGACCCATGTTGTGGAGTCAAGGCATCGAGGCAATCGCTGCATTCACGCATGCATCCATCCATCCATCCAGTGCAGTTGCCAGCCAGCAGCAGGCTCCTTCCTTGTGGTTTCCCCCGTGCATGTCTCCTGCAGGCCGCCAGCCAGCCAGCCAGCCAGCAATTTCTAACTCAGCGTACAACGCCTGAGAGCTAGACGCCACACTATACAGTGTAGCGCCTAACTTCTAGGCGTTGCACTAGTGGTTGCTTTTATTTTGTAGTGCAACCACTAGTGCAGCGTCTGAGAGCTAGACGCCACACTATACAGTGCAGCGCCTAATTCGTAGGCTCTGCACAATGACTTAACAATTTTTAAGCAGTTTGGGGTGCAACGTTGGCTTGGCGTGTAGCGACTATCTGTGAGGTGTTGCACAATGTAGTGTGACGCTTTCGTGTTGAACGTCATACAAAAAGATCAGCCGTGTGAAATAGTTTTACGAGCAGTTTATTCTGTAATTTGATTTCGTCCACAGATCAAATTTATCAAATTTGCCGCGCACGTTTGCGCCGTAGATCGCTGGTTCGTGCGTGCGTGCATAGATCTACCTACCTTTTGGCT
This sequence comes from Triticum dicoccoides, assembly GCF_002162155.2. Taxonomy (NCBI): domain Eukaryota; kingdom Viridiplantae; phylum Streptophyta; class Magnoliopsida; order Poales; family Poaceae; genus Triticum; species Triticum dicoccoides. Next base: position 545,314,528 of record NC_041388.1, read on the forward strand.
GCCGAAACGAAGGAGCTCGTTCATTCGTAAAGCCGGAGGAAATCGGGTCAACAAAGGTAGTAGCAGCTATTTGGGCTCGATATAATTCTTTTTTTTTTGAGGGAGGCTCGATCTGATTCCGACGCATATTCTTTTTTTTTAAATAAGGCAAAAGAGTTCCGATGCATATTGACCGGCGTATCAGACGCTTGCTTCGGCATAGCCACGTACAGTAGTAGCTACTCCCTCTTTCCATCTATATAGGGCCTAATGCGTTTTTTAAGACCATCTTTGACTATTGACAAGATTAATAGTACATCACATGCCCAATGTGAAAATTATATCATTGAAATCTCCTTTCACACATGAATTTAACGGTGTGCTTTGTGTAACTTGCATGTCATATATTATTGCTTTAATATTTGATTAAAGTTAGCCTCAAAAAACACGTTAGACCCTATATAGATGGAAGGAGGAAGTAGCTTCTTTCACGTCTGCATGCACTAGCCTTGTCACCTGGTTCCAGGTTTTGAACAGAAAGTCGCTGTCTGTCTCGACCTTGTCCCGCCATCACCGAGGTCAGGTCTGCCGTGCACGTGCGGCAGGGTCATTCCAGGCGTCGGCGCGTCGCATGCATGCATGCATGCTCGTCTCACGCTGGCACGTACCGTAAAATGAGGCCGTAATCCGGGCCGGGACGTAGTTCCAAGTTGGCACGACTCCTGGCCTGTTGGGTTGCATGCCAAGCACTGCCCCGGCCAGCAGCAAGTTCCCCGCTGTTTCGTCCGTGTCTGCCCCCTTGCCGACCGCCAGTAGACATTTGTTTTCTTCACAACCCTGGACACCGACCGATCGAAAGGTCCAGGAAATCAGCAGTATAAACATAGGTCTCCGCCACCCCTAAAAAGAACATAGGTCTCCGCGTGCCTGGATGATCTTCGACCCGGATCGGTCGGAATTTTGTTCGATTCGTTGTAGATAGATACGCACACGCTGGGTCGGTGGGCCGGTTCGTGCGTGGGTGCGTGCGTGCGTGCATGCGGAAAGGGGAGAGGGGGAAAGAGGAAAGGCCACCAGGTCGGTCGGGTCGGGTCGGGTCAACAAAAGTGGTTGGATTCGATCTGATTCAGATTTCAGAGCCCCGGCCCCGGGTGGAGGCGCCGCTCTGTCTTGATCTGGACGTTCTTTTCAGGTGGCGATGGCGTGCCGGGTGCGCGCGCTGGGCCCCCCGCCCCATGCCGCCGCGCCTTTCAGTTCGTTGGCGACAAAGTTGCTCAGTTTTCTTCCTCACTTCTTCCCAGGAAACGAACGGATGGATGGATCGCACGGGCACGGGCCGACCGGGGAACTCGCTTTGGTTGACCAAAGCCAGCCAGCCCGCCCACGCGCCCATGCTGCCATCGCCTGCCTGCATGGATTCCTATTCGTACGAACCATCTCTTCTTCGTTACCTACACGTTTTCTCTCTCGATCGATCGCTACGCTACCTAGCAGTGATAAGGGGTCGACATCGGCAGAAGCAATGCTTCAGTATCAGTACCTAGCGAGTGATTGACAAAAAACTACCACTTTAGAAGTTCGCATCCCACAGAACTACTATTGGCGGCGGCGACAGGTACGACCTAGTTTTTTGCATGGTTGTGAGATTCAGAGATTCAGAGGTTCAGAGAATCGGTAATTTAGGCTAGTTTTTGCATGGTTAGATTCAGTTATGGTCATCTTGGAAATTGTTAGTATTGTGCATACTTTGTTGTGTAAGAAACTGAAAAAAGCAGTTTGACAGAAACTCAATATTATGCCTACTTAGGTTCAGTATTCATGTATTCAGTTAATAAAGGTATTTCATTTTATAATGTATTCAGTTAATAAAGGTATTTCATTTTATAATTTTCAGAATTGATGACCCAAAGTGGTTAATTTGGTTCCATTTCAATGCCAGAGAATCTGTGGTTCGAAATTTATACCAGTCAGACATATCATATTTGACAATGCTTTCTCTTATTGGGAGTGAGGGCTTTCTGGCTGATGATTATATGTACTATGTATTTGATGAGGAGAAAGGATTAGAAGGTTTAGATAAAATATGCTGTGAAGATGATGTGCAGCAGATGTTGGCACACTCTCATAATGAAAAGTTTCTGAACATAAGAGTAGTGGGAGCTCTTGAGGAATGTAATGCAGATGAGAACAGAGATAGTTATTTTGCTGAACATTGCATTAACACTCAACAAAGTTGCACTAAGGTGGTGGATATAAGCATGGACAGAAAGGAAGAGCTGAAGAAAAGCATGGTGCAGAGAGAGGCTGACCTTAACCATTTTGAAGGTGATACTGATGTGTCTGAATTTGTTTCTGATGATGAAGCTGCAAATTCAGGTTCAGATGGGAACAATGTGGATTTTCAGTCAGAGTATTCCTCTGAAGATGAAGCTGCAAAACAAGATACATCAGTGGTACAGAAACTGAAGGTAGTGAGAAAACCTGGTCCAACTAGTAGATCCCACCACGAGATTGAGAAAATGGAGAAAGCAGATTGGTTCCCTGAAGCAGATGAAAAATGTTTCCCTGGTGACTATGGCATCAGTGATGAAGAAGATGAGCCTGAAGGATCCTATAAACTACCAAGTGGTAGGAAGAGAAGGAATAAGAAGTTGAAAGACAGGATCTGGTATGATCACAAACTTCAAGGACCAGTAGAACAGTTTTGTAAGGGCTTGTGCTTCATCACTGTGTATGAGTTCAGAGATGCACTTAGGGATTTTCACATTAGGACTTTGAGAAATTTTCAATACCATAGAAATGCCCCAGATAGGATTATTGTTTGGTGCTCAGAGAGAGCCACCCAGGGATGTGATTTTTATATATGTGCCTCTAAGTTAGCTCATGAAAAAACATTCTGCATCAAGAAGTGTGATATGTTGCACACTTGTGGAGCATGTGCAGAGTCCACAAAGGTTACTACTAAGTGGATGCCAAGGTCAGTGGAGGCAGCATTGAGAGAAGACATTAGATCTCCTGTGGATGCATTAATTAAGAAGACCAAGAGTAAGTTTTGAGTGGATGTATCAAGAAGTGTGGCATATAGGGCAAGGAGGAAGGCTGTTGATGTAGTTCAAGGTGACCACAAGCAGCAATACTTGAGGCTCAGGGATTATTTTCAAGCAGTTCTTGACACAAACCCAGGTAGCAGGTGTATAGTAACAACATTTGAAGATCCAGAGAACCCAACACCTACTCCTAGATTCAAGTATATGTTCTATTGTTTAGCAGCTTCAAAGGAAGGTTTTCTTAATGGTTGCAGACCATTTATAGGTCTTGATGGATGCTTCATCAAGTTAACCACTGGACAATAAATTCTTGCAGCCACAGGAAGGGATGGAAACAACAATATTTATCCTATAGCTTTTGGTGTGGTTGACAAGGAAGATGGTGAAAGTTGGAATTGGTTTTTAACTCAATTGAGATGTTGCATTGGCAGTGGCAACAAATTTGGAACATACACTATCATGTCTGACAGGCAAAAGGTTGGGAAGAATTTCATTGAGCAATTTATGTTATTACTTTTTTCAATTGTATTAATAATTTATGAATGTGCAAGGCTTGCTTAAGGCAATAAATGAGGTATTCCCTGATTCACCTCAAAGGTATTGCCTTAGGCACATATATGCAAATTTTCAATCTGCTGGATTTAGAGGCCAGGAACTAAAGAAGTGTATTGACAAGGCTAGCTACTCCTACACTAAACATGAACATGAACTAGGCATGGCAGAGCTGAAAGCATAGTATGAGGATGCTTGGAAATGGCTCAAAAAAATTGAGGTCTCTACTTGGGCTAGGTTTGCTATGGATCATACTTGCAAAACAGATTTAGTTGTGAACAATCTAAGTGAAGTCTTCAACAAGATGATACTGGATGTTAGGGCCAAACCAATAAGGACAATGTTTGAAGGGATTAGGACCAAGCAAATGATCAAGAGGCAACAAATTAGGGAGAAGTTACAGAGCAGGTGGACAATCACACCAACCTACTAAGAGATTTTAGAAGAGAACAAGCAGTATGCCAAGTATTGTCATGCTGACAGAGCAGGTCCAACAATTTGGCAAGTTACTAGCAAATAAAAACAGTATTGTGTGGACATGGAAGGGTATACATGTGACTACAAGAGATGGAACATGACTGGTGTACCTTGCAGTCATGGCATATCTGTACTGACAAAGCAAAAGCTGCATCCTAAGGACTATGTCAATGACTTTTTCAAGAAGCCACTTTATTTGGAGACATACAAAGAAATTATATACCTGTTCCTGGTCCAGATTTTGTTGGGGAACGTTGTAGAAAATTAAAAAATTTCCTACGGTTTCACCAAGATCCATCTATGAGTTCATCTAAGCAACGAGTCAAGGGAGTGAGTTTGCATCTACATACCACTTGTAGATCATGCGCGGAAGCTTGCAAGGGGATGGTGATGATGGAGTCGTACTCGAACGTGATTCGGATCACCGATGACCAAGTGCTGAACGGACAGCACCTCCGCGTTCAACACACGTACGGGACGGGAGACGTCTCCTCCTTCTTGATCCAGCAAGAGGGAAGGAGAGGTTGAGGAAGATTGCTCCAACGGCAGCACGACGGCGTGGTGTAATTGGTGCAGTAGTACTCCGATAGGGCATCGCCAAGCACGTACGGAGGAGGAGAGGTGTTGGGGAGGGGAGGGGCTGCGCCTTAACTTGTGGTGCTGCAGCCCTCCCCTCACCCCTCTATTTATAGGGGAAGGGTCAAGGGGGGGCGGCCCCTCTAGATGGGATCTAGAGGGGGGCGGCGGCCAGGGTGGGGGGACTTGCCCCCCAAGCAAGGGGGGCGCCCCCTTTAGGGTTTCCCCCCCAACCCTAGGCGCAAGGGCCCAAGGTGGGGGGCGCGCCCAGCCCACCAGGGGCTGGCTGCTATCCCATGCGGCCCCATGTGGCCCCCCCGGAGGGGTGGCCCCTCCCGGTGGACCCCCGGAACCCCTCCGGTGGCCCCGGTACAATACCGATAAGCCCCCGAAACTTTCCGGTGTCCGTATAACAACTTCCCATATATAAAACTTCACCTCCGGACTATTCCGGAACTCCTCGTGACGTCCGGGATCTCATCCAGGACTCCGAACAACATTCGGTAGTCACATACTAGTCTTCCTAACAACCCTAGCGTCACCGAACCTTAAGTGTGTAGACCCTACGGGTTCGGGAGACACGCAAACATGACCGAGACGACTCTCGGGCAATAACCAACAGCGGGGTCTGGATACCCATGTTGGCTCCCACATGCTCCTCTCAGATTTCATCGGTTGAACCACGATGTCGAGGATTCGATCAAACCCTGTATACAATTCCCTTTGTCAATCGGTACGTTACTTGCCCGAGACTCGATCGTCGGTATCCCAATACCTTGTTCAGTCTCATTACCGGCAAGTCACTTTACTCGTACCGTAATGCATGATCCCGTGGCCAACACCTTGGTCACCTTGAGCTCATTATGATGATGCATTACCGAGTGGGCCCAGAGATACCTCTCCGTCATACGGAGTGACAAATCCCAGTCTCGATCCGTGTCAACCCAATAGATACTTTCGGAGATACCTGTAGTGCACCTTTATAGTCACCCAGTTATGTTGTGACGTTTGATACACCCAAAGCACTCCTACGGTATCCAGGAGTTACACGATCTCATGGTCGAAGGAAGAGATACTTGACATTGGCAAAGCTCTAGCAAACGAACTACACGATCTTTGTGCTATGCTTAGGATTGGGTCTTGTCCATCACATCATTCTCCTAATGATGTGATCCCGTTATCAACGACATCTAATGTCCATAGCCAGGAAACCATGACTATCTGTTGATCACAACGAGCTAGTCAACTAGAGGCTCACTAGGGACATATTGTGGTCTATTTATTCACACGTGTATTACGATTTCCGGATAATACAGTTATAGCATGAATAAAAGACAATTATCATGAACAATGAAATATAATAATACTTTTATTATTGCCTCTAGGGCATATTTCCAACAGTCTCCCACTTGCACTAGAGTCACCAATCTAGTTACATTGTGATGAATCGAACACCCATAGAGTTCTGGTGTTGATCATGTTTTGCTCGCGAGAGAGGTTTAGTCAACGGATCTGCGACATTCAGATCCGTATGTACTTTGCAAATTTCTATGTCTCCATCTTGAACATTTTTACGGATGGAGTTGAAACGACGCTTGATGTGCCTGGTCTTCTTGTGAAACCTGGGCTCCTTGGCAAGGGCAATAGCTCCAATGTTGTCACAGAAGAGTTTGATTGGCCCTGACGCATTGGGTATGACTCCTAGGTCGATGATGAACTCCTTCACCCAAATCGCTTCATGCGCTGCCTCCGAGGCTGCCATGTACTCCGCTTCACACGTAGATCCCGCCACGACGCTCTGCTTGCAGCTGCACCAGCTTACTGCTCCACCATTCAACATATACACGTATCCGGTTTGTGACTTAGAGTCATCCGGATCTGAGTCGAAGCTAGCGTCGACGTAACCCTTTACGACGAGCTCTTCGTCTCCTCCATAAACGAGAAACATGTCCTTTGTCCTTTTCAGGTACTTCAGGATATTCTTGACCGCTGTCCAGTGTTCCTTGCCGGGATTACTCTGGTATCTTGCTACCAAACTTACGACAAGGTTTACATCAGGTCTGGTACACATCATGGCATACATAATAGATCTTATGGCTGAAGCATAGGGGATGACACTCATCTCTTCTTTATCTTTTGCTGTGGTCGGTGACTGAGCTGAGCTCAATCTCACACCTTGTAACATAGGCAAGAACCCTTTCTTGGACTCATCCATTTTGAACCTTTTCAAAATCTTATCAAGGTATGTGCTTTGTGAAAGACCTATGAGGCGTCTCGATCTATCTCTATAGATCTTGATGCCTAATATATAAGCAGCTTCTCCAAGGTCCTTCATTGAAAAACATTTGTTCAAGTAGGCCTTAATGCTGTCCAGAAATTCTATATTATTTCCCATCAAGAGTATGTCATCTACATATAATATGAGAAATGCTACAGAGCTCCCACTCACTTTCTTGTAAACGCAGGCTTCTCCATAAGTCTGCATAAACCCAAACGCTTTGATCATCTCATCAAAGCGAATATTCCAACTCCGAGATGCTTGCACCAGCCCATAAATGGATCGCTGGAGCTTGCATACTTTGTTAGCGTTCTTAGGATCGACAAAACCTTCCGGCTGCATCATATACAGCTCTTCCTTAAGATGTCCGTTAAGGAATGCCGTTTTGACGTCCATCTGCCATATCTCATAATCATAGTATGCGGCAATTGCTAACATGATTCGGACGGACTTTAGCTTCGCTACGGGAGAGAATGTCTCGTCGTAGTCAATCCCTTGAACTTGTCGATAACCCTTAGCGACAAGTCGAGCTTTATAGATGGTAACATTGCCATCCGCGTCCGTCTTCTTCTTAAAGATCCATTTGTTTTCTATCGCTCACCGATCATCGGGCAAGTCTGTCAAAGTCCATACTTTGTTTTCATACATGGATTCTATCTCGGATTTCATGGCTTCAAGCCATTTGTTGGAATCTGGGCCCGCCATCGCTTCTTCATAGTTCGAAGGTTCACCGTTGTCTAACAACATGATATCCAGGACAGGGTTGCCGTACCACTCCGGTGCGGACGTGTCCTTGTGGACCTACGAAGTTCAGCAGCAACTTGATCCGAAGTACCTTGATCATCATCATTGGTTTCCTCTTCATTTGGTGTGGGCATCACAGGAACATTTTCCTGAGCTGCACCACTTTCTCATTCGAGAGGTAGTACTTCATCGAGTTCTACTTTCCTCCCACTTACTTCTTTCGAGAGAAACTCTTTTTCCAGAAAGCATCCGTTCTTGGCAACAAAGATCTTGCCCTCGGATCTTAAGTAGAAGGTATACCCGACAGTTTCCTTAGGGTATCCTATGAAGACGCATTTTTCCGACTTGGGTTCGAGCTTTTCAGGTTGAAGTTTCTTGACATAAGCATCGCATCCCCAAACTTTTAGAAATGACAGCTTAGGTTTCTTCCCAAACCATAATTCATACGGTGTCGTCTCAACGGATTTAGACGGTGCCCTATTTAAAGTGAATGTAGCTGTCTCTAGAGCGTATCCCCAAAATGATAGCGGTAAATCGGTAAGAGACATCATAGACCGCACCATATCCAATAGAGTGCGATTACGACGTTCGGACACACCGTTTCGCTGAGGTGTTCCAGGCGGCGTGAGTTGTGAAACGATTCCACATTTCCTTAAGTGTGTGCCAAATTCGTGACTTAAATATTCTCCTCCACGATCTGATCGTAGGAACTTTATCTTTCGGTCATGTTGATTCTCCACCTCATTCTGAAATTCCTTAAACTTTTCAAAGGTCTCAGACTTGTGTTTCATTAAGTAGACATACCCATATCTACTTAAGTCATCAGTGAGAGTGAGGACATAACAATATCCTCCGCGAGCCTCAACGCTCATTGGACCGCACACATCGGTATGTATGATTTCCAACAAGTTGGTTGCTCGCTCCATTGTTCCGGAGAACGGAGTCTTGGTCATTTTGCCCATGAGGCATGGTTCACATGTGTCAAACGATTCATAATCAAGAGACTCTAAAAGTCCATCAGCATGGAGCTTCTTCATGCGCTTGACACCAATGTGACCAAGGCGGCAGTGCCACAAGTATGTGGGACTATCGTTATCAACTTTACATCTTTTGGCATCTACACTATGAACATGTGTAATATTACGCTCGAGATTCATTAAAAATAAACCATTGACCATCGGAGCATGACCATAAAACATATCTCTCATATAAATCGAACAACCATTATTCTCAGACTTAAATGAGTAGCCATCTCGTATTAAACGAGATCCAGATACAATGTTCATGCTCAAACTTGGCACTAAATAACAATTATTAATGTTCAAAACTAATCCCGTAGGTAAATGTAGAGGCAGCGTGCCGACGGCGATCACATCGACTCTGGAACCATTCCCGACGCGCATCGTCACCTCGTCCTTCGCCAGTCTCCGTTTATTCCGTAGCTCCTGCTGTGAGTTACAAATATGAGCAACGGCACCGGTATCAAATACCCAGGAGTTACTACGAGTACTGGTAAGGTACACATCAATTATATGTATATCAAATATACCTTTGGTGTTGCCGGCCTTCTTATCCGCTAAGTATTTGGGGCAGTTCCGCTTCCAGTGACCCTTCCCCTTGCAATAAAAGCACTCAGTCTCAGGCTTGGGTCCATTCTTTGACTTCTTCCCGGCAACTGGCTTACCGGGCGCGGCAACCTCCTTGCCGTCCTTCTTGAAGTTCTTCTTACCCTTGCCCTTCTTGAACTTAGTGGTCTTATTGACCATCAACACTTGATGTTCTTTCTTGATTTCAGCCTCTGCTGACTTCAGCATTGAGAACACTTCAGGAATGGTCTTTTCCATCCCCTGCATGTTGTAGTTCATCACAAAGCTCTTGTAGCTAGGTGGGAGCGACTGGAGGATTCTGTCAATGACCGCCTCATCAGGGAGGTTAATATTCAGCTGGGTCATACGGTTGTGCAACCCAGACATCTTCAAGATGTGCTCACTGACATAACTGTTTTCCTCCATCTTACAACTGTAGAACTTGTCGGAGACATCATATCTCTCGACCCAGGCGTGAGCTTGAAAAACTAGTTTCAGCTCTTCGAACATCTCATATGCTCCGTGATGCTCAAAACGCTTTTGGAGCCCCGGTTCTAAGCTGTAAAGCATGCCGCACTGAACGAGGGAGTAATCATCAGCACGAGTTTGCCAAGCATTCATAATGTCTTGGTTCTCTGGGACGGGAGCGTCACCTAGCGGTCCTTCTAGGACATATTGTTTCCTGGCAGCTATGAGGATGATCCTCAGGTTCCGGACCCAGTCCGTATAGTTGCTGCCATCATCTTTCAGCTTGGTTTTCTCTAGGAACGCGTTGAAGTTCATGTTGACATGAGCGTTGGCCATTTGATCTACAAGACATATTTGCAAAGGTTTTAGACTAAGTTCATGATAATTAAGTTCTAATCAAATTATGAACTCCCACTTAGATTAGACATCCCTCTAGTCATCTAAGTGTTACACGATCCGAGTCGACTAGGCCGTGTCCGATCATCACGTGAGACGGACTAGTCATCGTCGGTGAACATTCTCATGTTGATCGTATCTTCCATACGACTCGTGTTTGACCTTTCGGTCTCCGTGTTCCGAGGCCATGTCTGCACATGCTAGGCTCGTCAAGTTAACCCTAAGTGTTTTCGCTGTGTAAAACTGTCTTACACCCGTTGTATGTGAACGTAAGAATCCATCACACCCGATCATCACGTGGTGCTTAGAAGCGATGAACTGTAGCAACGGTGCACAGTTAGGGGAGAACACTTCTTGAAATTTTGTAAGGGATCATCTTATTTACTACCGTCGTCCTAAGTAAACAAGATGCATAAACATAATAAACATCACATGCAATTATATAGTTGTGACATGATATGGCCAATATCATATAGCTCCATTGATCTCCATCTTCGGGGCTCCATGATCATCTTGTCACCGGCTTGACACCATGATCTCCATCATCATGATCTCCATCATCGTGTCTTCATGAAGTTGTCAGGCCAACGACTATTTCTACTTCTATGGCTAACGCGTTTAGCAATAAAGTAAAGTAAGTTACATGGCGTTCTTCAATGACACGCAGGTCATACAAAAAATAAAGACAACTCCTATGGCTCCTGCCGGTTGTCATACTCATCGACATGCAAGTCGTGAATCCTATTACAAAGAACATGATCTCATACATCACAATTCATCATTCATCACAACTTCTGGCCATATCACATCACATGATCAATCGCTGCAAAAACAAGTTAGACGTCCTCTAATTGTTGTTGCATCTTTTACGTGGCTGCAATTGGGTTCTAGCAAGAACGTTTTCTTACCTACGAATAACCACAACGTGATTTTGTCAACTTCTATTTACCCTTCATAAGGGCCCTTTTCATCGAATCCGCTCCAACTAAAATGGGAGAGACAGACACCCGCCAGCCACCTTATGCAACTAGTGCATGTTAGTCCGTGGAACCGGTCTCACGTAAGCGTACGTGTAAGGTTGGTCCGGGCCGCTTCATCCCACAATACCGTTGAAGCAAGAAAAGACTAGTAGGGGCAAGTAAGTTGACAAGATCCACGCCCACAACAAAATTGTGTTCTACTCGTGCAAAGAGAACTACGCATAGACCTAGCTCATGATGCCACTGTTGGGGAACGTTGTAGAAAATTAAAAATTTTCCTACGGTTTCACCAAGATCCATCTATGAGTTCATCTAAGCAACGAGTCAAGGGAGTGAGTTTGCATCTACATACCACTTGTAGATCATGCGCGGAAGCTTGCAAGGGGATGGTGATGATGGAGTCGTACTCGAACATGATTCGGATCACCGATGACCAAGTGCTGAACGGACAGCACCTCCGCGTTCAACACACGTACGGGATGGGAGACGTCTCCTCCTTCTTGATCCAGCAAGGGGGAAGGAGAGGTTGAGGAAGATTGCTCCAACGGCAGCACGACGGCGTGGTGTAGTTGGTGCAGTAGTACTCCGACAGGGCTTCGCCAAGCACGTACGGAGGAGGAGAGGTGTTGGGGAGGGGAGGGGCTGCGCCTTAACTTGTGGTGCTGCAGCCCTCCCCTCACCCCTCTATTTATAGGGGAAGGGGCAAGGGGGGGCGGCCCCTCTAGATGGGATCTAGAGGGGGGCGGCGGCCAGGGTGGGGGGACTTGCCCCCCAAGCAAGGGAGGCGCCCCCTTTAGGGTTTCCCCCCCAACCCTAGGCGCAAGGGCCCAAGGTGGGGGGGCGCGCCCAGCCCACCAGGGGCTGGCTGCTATCCCATGCGGCCCCATGTGGCCCCCCGGGAGGGGTGGCCCCTCCCGGTGGACCCCCGGAACCCCTCCGGTGGCCCCGGTACAATACCGATAAGCCCCCGAAACTTTCCGGTGTCCGTATAACAACTTCCCATATATAAAACTTCACCTCCGGACTATTCCGGAACTCCTCGTGACGTCCGGGATCTCATCCGGGACTCCGAACAACATTCGGTAGTCACATACTAGTCTTCCTAACAACCCTAGCGTCACCGAACCTTAAGTGTGTAGACCCTACGGGTTCGGGAGACACGCAAACATGACCGAGACGACTCTCGGGCAATAACCAACAGCGGGGTCTGGATACCCATGTTGGCTCCCACATGCTCCTCTCAGATTTCATCAGTTGAACCACGATGTCGAGGATTCGATCAAACCCTGTATACAATTCCCTTTGTCAATCGGTACGTTACTTGCCCGAGACTCGATCGTCGGTATCCCAATACCTTGTTCAGTCTCATTACCGGCAAGTCACTTTACTCGTACCGTAATGCATGATCCCGTGGCCAACACCTTGGTCACCTTGAGCTCATTATGATGATGCATTACCGAGTGGGCCCAGAGATACCTCTCCGTCATACGGAGTGACAAATCCCAGTCTCGATCCGTGTCAACCCAATAGATACTTTCGGAGATACCTGTAGTGCACCTTTATAGTCACCCAGTTACGTTGTGACGTTTGATACACCCAAAGCACTCCTACGGTATCCAGGAGTTACACGATCTCATGGTCGAAGGAAGAGATACTTGACATTGGCAAAGCTCTAGCAAACGAACTACACGATCTTTGTGCTATGCTTAGGATTGGGTCTTGTCCATCACATCATTCTCCTAATGATGTGATCCCGTTATCAACGACATCTAATGTCCATAGCCAGGAAACCATGACTATCTGTTGATCACAACGAGCTAGTCAACTAGAGGCTCACTAGGGACATATTGTGGTCTATTTATTCACACGTGTATTACGATTTCCGGATAATACAGTTATAGCATGAATAAAAGACAATTATCATGAACAATGAAATATAATAATACTTTTATTATTGCCTCTAGGGCATATTTCCAACAGATTTCTGGCCTCACACAAACACTCCAGACATTGAACCTCCCGTGTTCAAAGAAAAGGCAGGCAGAAAACAGTCTGCAAGGAGGAAAGGAGAGTTTGAAGTTCCTGCCCAAGAGACACCAGTAGGATGGGAACAATTACCTGTGGAAATTGTGGGTTGGAAGGACACAAGTATACAAGTTGCAATAAGACTCTCAGGCCTAAACTGCAAATGAGGAAAAACAAACACCAGGTAATTATCAAGCATCAGAGCAATGTTTCCTTTTACATAGTCTAATCTAAGTTAACTTGGACCTTTAATGTAGGAAAACAGGGCAGTCTATGCACCTGCTCCAATACAAACTCCAAGAGCACCAGCTGCTGCTGCATCAGCACCAGCTCCTGCTGCAAAAAGGGGTAGGCCTACAGGTGGAGGGAGAGGCAAGGAATTTAGTGCACCAAGATCTGTTGTTGTAACTTTAGAGGTTTTGGCTGGTAACAAAAAGAAGAGGTTTGCAAGCAGCAGATTAAGGGGTTATTTCTATGCCAATGGTAACTGACACTATAAAAAGGTAGAACTTCTCTCTTTGAACCCGTTTGAATTAGTTTAGAACATGTTTCTCTTTGTTTTGAACCTGTCTGTACTCTTCTACATGAGTATGTCTGAATTTGGGTGAACCTGACCGAACCTCACTGTACTTGTATCAAATTTGTGGTGTACCATGGGCCTGATGGTGGGCTTCCGTGTTGGACCTAACTAACCCACCAAGCCTGCCACACTGTGTACATAAGAGAGGCCACCAGAAACCACTGGATCCCTGCGCCTTATTCCCCTTGACCAAAACCTAGCCGCCACTGATGGATCCACAGTTAGGAGAGGTAGTTGATGAACAAGACGAGGTTGCTAGGGCTTAAAGGAGGGCTGAAAGGAGGGCCAACCGTCGAGCATAGGCACAGGAGCGACGCTAGAGGATTGCTGCCATCATTATGGCGGAACGCAACCAGAATGACGTGAAGCAGTTTAAGGAGGTGTTCCCAGAAGGAACCAACATCACAGATGAACTAATCATCTGGTGGGCCAGAGACAGGGCTTCTTTCCATGATTCCAAGCAACAAGGAAGAGATGGACTCAGATCCTGGCAGCAGCAGAAGGAAGAGAAGATTGAGATTAGTTCTATGCGGTAGTTTCTGACTAAATTGTGGTGTTTCTGAATCTGCTTGTCTTGTGCTCAATATTGCCCTGAATCTTGTTCTTAGTCTTGCTTTGAATCTTGTCTTCTTCTGAACTTTCTGAACTTTATGATTGTAGTGAAGGATGCAGTTCAGGAGATGCACCAACCATGATGAAGACGATGCAATGTGGCTGCCTGAATCTATGTTAAAGAGAGTACTCATGTTAAAGACTATGCTTATTTTCTGAACTATCTATGTTTGGGTTGTTGGAAAATCTATGATAAATACTATGCTTATTTTCTAAGAAATGTATCCATGGCACAGTATTTTTAAGTCTGAACTTATGCCTGAATCCATCTATCTGCATTTATCTGAATGTTTCTATACTTGGGATTTGCTGAAATGTGATTTTTTGGTCACTCTAATTTTTGAAATACTTCACTGTTTGACCATCAACTACTCCACTGTTTGAGCACACAAGTTCCAAGTTGCTGGGTTTCAACAAAGACTTTAATTGCAACACAACTACCACCATTTCTCATCACTCAATCTCGAAAACCTCACTTTCACACTCCACCGCACTTCCTCCACTCCAACATTTAAGTAGCCCAACAACTCATTCTATCTCTGCTCACTCTACCTCTCTCTTGAAGACCTCACTCCACCTACATCCATGGCTGGTTCTTCCTCTACGCAAGACCCATGGTTGAACCCCTTCCCCACCGGCAAGGGCTGGGTTGCCATGCTTTTTGGGTCGGCTTGCGGCGACGAAGACCTCTTCCTCGACTATATGAAGATTGCCATGAGATACAACAGCGCACAAGGGCTCGTGGATGCATCAGAAGATGTGAGGAAGAAGGCGATGACTGAGGAGAAGCAGCGCATGGACCAACGCTATGCAACCCCAGGTAAGGGTATCATGCCCATCGACATGTTGTTGTGGGCAATGAAGGAGGTGGACTCCGGCGATGTTGGGCAGAGGGAACGGTGGGCAGCCCACCGCTATATCCCTCCAGCACAAGCTGCAACTCCAACTACTATGGGCAACGCCGAGGAGAACCTGCAGATCATCGCCCCACCAGCACTGCTGGCTCACCGACGTCCTCCCCCCATCATCGTCATCGATGGAGACGAAGAGGAGGTGCCAGAGCTGCCACCTACCACTCAAGTCAAGCAAGAGGTGCGACGGTCAGGTCGCATAGCAGGGTAGGGGCCTAACAATCTGAAACAGTAGGTTTCAGATTCAGTTATCGCCAGATCTATGTGAGATTCAGTTATGTCAGTTTAGTTCTGTCAGTTTATCAGGGTGTTTGCAATCTCAGTGAGATTCAGTTCTGTCAGTTTAAGTGTCTTTGAACAATTTCAGTGTCCATGTCCTATCTATGTAAGACTAAATGCTATCTATAGGAGACTAGATGTATTCCAAACTTCTCTGAATTTGTCTGAACCTGTGATGAAGCAATTTATGAAGTAAACATATCTCAGCAAGAACTTATGATACAACACACACAAATAAACTACATCAGACTTAGATAATTTAGTTCTTAACTTAACTTAGCACCAGTTCTCAGCATCAGGATAATATTTGGGCAGTACAGATCAGGGCAAACACCACCCCCACACCAACCAAAATGATCTGAACCCATTACAGTTCTTAGGTAGTTCAAAGGTAGTTCATAAGTAGATCAGGGCATATTTGCATCAGACTGATCATTCCTAGGCCAATTATATATATAGGCCTCATATATACTTACCATCTAGAGAGCTGCCACTTCACTTCTCCATTACAACTTCCTTTATCTTGTCCAGCTTTTCCTTGCACCCATGACCAACCTTAAGGAGCTCAGCAATGACATTCTCCAACTTCTTCTTCTCTTCTTTAAGGAGATCTTTCTCCACCTCTAGCTCCTTCATGGCCTTCCTTGTGTTTTGGATTATATCAGCTTGACTCTGAAGGATGCACCTTTGTTCTTTCTTGAGCTTAAGCTTCTCCATTTGAAGCTCAATCTTTGCCTGCTCCTCAAGTTGCTTCTTCTTCTCCTTCAGCTCATTGATTGCCTGGCTTGTGCAATCCATGTCATGGGATTTGATTCCATCCTGATAATCAAACAACTTGGACACATCATCCACCAGCTGGCTATACTGATTGGCCAGAGAAGCAAGCTCCTTCTGCAGTTTTGCAACCTCTATCCCATGAGCCTCATTATCCTGGGCTCTACCAAGGTTCTGCTCATGATACATATCCTAGAGCTTGCTTAAGCACCTTTGCAGAATTACAGGCCAGGGGGCATCTACCCACTCCAGAACACCACAGTTTACACCATCCTGAAAATCAATTTAATTTTACAGTGAACAAGCAAATTCAGAATAACAAATCATAAACAATAATGGTATAAGCTACACTAGCTAGTTAGTTCTATACTACAAGTACAGTATTCAGACATGTTTCCAGTGCTCTTTACTACAAGTAAAGTATTCAGACATACCAATGTTTTCAGACTTAAGGAAAATTGAGAATAACAGCAACTAAACACTCCGTTTCCACTAAAAGGGCAACCTGGTGCATGTAGCTCCCGCTTGCGCAGGGTCCAGGGAAGGGTCCGACCACTTTGGGTCTATAGTACGCAGCCTTTCCCTACATTTCTGTAAGAGGCTGTTTCCAGGACTTGAACCCATGACCTCATGGTCACAAGGCAGCAGCTTTACCACTGCGCCAAGGCTCCCCTTCAAACACTCCGTTTCCACTACATAGCAGAAATTCAAACTAATCAAATCCACACCAACTTGGTCCATTACCTCAGTAGCACATCCTATGGATCTCCTGCCAGTGTCAGTGCCTTCAAATGCCACAAACTTGCTCGCCCTCTGTCTGTGCAGGATGCACCTTCTGTCAGATTCAGTCACAAGCCCACAGAAACTAGGGTCTATCACAGTGTCAGGAGTTTGCTGCAAAAGCAAAAGCATATCTATATCAAGAACAACTCACATATATCAACTTAAATAGAAAAATCTCAAATATCTTCAAACCCTAACCCTACCCTAACCCTAACCCTAGAACAGAACAGACAGGAGAGGGAGAGGATAGACTGAGATGACTTACAAAGTACTCCATCTGCATGCTGCTGAACTCGCTCATGTACTCGTCATCGTCGTTCGACGTCTCGTTGTTGTTCGGCCACGTCGGCATGGTCGCGGCGTCGCCGGAGCGCGAGAAAAAGAAACAGAAGCAGAGGAGAGCAGAGAGGAGTTGAGTGAGCTCGGGGGAGAGTGAGAGAGCTGGTGGGGACGAGCGGCCCGGTCGGCCAGGTTATGACCTGGTCCCGACCAAGTGCGACCGACGAGCGGCTCTAACGGCCCTGCACGCGCACCGTTAGCCGTTAGGCGGACCGCCAGCCTGGCACGTGGGCCACTCACGTCAGAATCGCGGTTAAAACGGTCAAAACGACCATTCAGTCAACCTGGTAGCTTTTAGTCATATTTTTACGTTTTTTGATAGTTTTCGGCCACTTTTAAAAAGTGGTAGTTCTGTGGGACGCAAACCCTAAACTGGTAGTTTTTTTGTCAATCACTCGTACCTAGCCGTGATAAGGGGTCGACATCGGCAGAAACAATGCTTCAGTGTCAGCACTAGTGCCAGTGGTGCTACTGCTTGACATCCACTGAGAGCCTCCGTTCCGGGAATAGATCAAAGCTAGCTAGCATAAAAGTCAATGCGGCGCACCACGTCTTCTGTTAATTCCCTGCGGCTGGTTACCTCCAAGGCTCTGATCATCTGATGGTCTCACCTTCCCTTGATCATATTAGATTAGAATTCAAAGGCTACCCTAGCTGCCTGCTGACCTCACAACTTGTTTGTTAATGGATGCACACGTACGTAGGAGTACATGCCATTGCCGCGAGAGAAATGCTGAGTGACGAATCAAGCCATCCATGGCGGTGCTGATTCAGACTCGCCCCCGGGGCGCCGCTCTCGCTTAATCTAGACGCCTTTTTGAGTGGCCATGTGCGCACCCTGGGCCCCATGCGCCTTCTTCTGCTGAGTTTTCTTCGTAACGGATGGGTGCAACTTGCGGGCTTCGCCAAAGCTTCGCGTGATATATCGGCCAAAAAGAAAAGAAAAGCTTCCCACGGTATTGCTGCCCCTTTTTGTCATTCCAAACTAAAACCGCGATGACTATTTTAGAAACGGAGAAAGTAAATTTTTACCGAGACGACTATTTTTTTATGGCGCCGTTAAATTCTTTCCGCGCATTGCACCGGCTCGTAGAGACAAAGGTTGTTGCGTCACTGATGAAGATGAGACAGAGTATTGACGGTGCGGATACATGATATGAGGGGTGGTCGCCTGAGAAAGACACGGCCTCGCCCCTAGAGGGATGGCCAAGGACGACGGCGGTCCGGCGAAGGAGGCGTGGCAGGAATCGGCGTTGCAGGGCGGGGCGCGAGGGAAGGAGGAGGAAGCCGAAAAGGAAGGAAGGAAGGAGAAGACGACGCTTTGGAGCTAACACTAGCGGCTCTGCCTTTCAAGTGCACTACTTTTGCTTAACCCATTTGCTCGTGCTGGTGCTAGAGTCGTACCACTATAAGTCAATGCTCCCGCCACCATCTTTGTTCCGGCCCTGGCTACCGCTGACCCGAGACTTGTTTTTTTCTTCTCTGGAGGGGCCCGGCACTTTGTTGATGGGTGCACACGATCGTCCCGAGGGGAAGAAAAACCAGTTGTTCGAGGCCGGAATCGATTCCCGGCCGGCGCTACTATCTCCTTGGCGCCCACGGTTTCTCCTTTTTTGACCACGGAGGAAATCAGAAAATGTATTGTATGGCTAGCGTCAGCTGCTCCCTCCACGCGCAGCACGAGTTATTCAGAGGTTTTAAGCTAACCTACCTGCTAATTGGCGTCATCATCATCTGCAGGAGCGCGAAACTGTCCTGCGCGCATGTGGAATCCATCGGCGTCGGCGTGTGGTTGCACTTGCGCCTACCTAATTAACTCGGTTTCATCGCTGGTTATTTAACTCGGAGGGTGCTTGGATCCAAAAAACTTATTTTAGTCTGACTAAAAATAGTCTATTTAAGAGGCTAAAGTTCCAAGCACCCCTGACTAAAGAGAGGCTAAAACTAGTCTTGAGACTAAAACCTTTTAGTCAAGGGTACTCTACTAAAATGTGAATTAGTCATCTCTCTTCTTATTTAACTCCTCTCTTTTAACACAGCCGAGTTCTGGATTGGAGGGTTTGGAGGATAATAAATGCTCATTAACTTAATTTTAGTCTTTTTAGTATTTGGATTCAAGCATGGGGGAGGCTAGCAAATTTTAGTCCCACTACTTTTAGTCATGAGATCCAAGGGACTATTGACTAAAAATAGTCTCTTTTAGAGGCTAAAGTTCCAAGCACCCCTGACTAAAGAGAGGCTAGGACTAGTCTTGAGGCTAAATTTTTTTAGTCATAGAAAATCTACTAAAATATGTATTAGCCCTCTCTCTCCTCATTTAATTCCTTTCCTTTAACACATGCGAGTTCTGGATTGGAGGGTTTGAAGGATAATAAATACTCAATAACTTGATTTTAGTCTCTTTAGGCCTCTTTTGGTTCATAGGATATGATTATCATAGGAATAGGAATCTTGTAGGAAATGAGATGACATGTATCTCAAATCCTATGAATAGGAATAGGAAACAAGATGTCATTTGGTTGACACCAAAGGAATTTTTTCATTGAGTCTAGCCTCTTTTTTATTTTCCTATGAAATGTGGAGGATAGGAACCAATCCTATGTAGGAATAGGAATCCGTTCCTATGAATCAAAGGGCTCTAAAGAAAAAAATTCTATCCTCTAGAATTCCTATGAAATTCCTCTAAATCAAAGAAGGCCTTAATATTTGGATTCAAGCATGAATGAGGCTAGCAAGTTTTAGTCCCACTACTTTTAGTCATGGGACTAAAACGTATCCAAGCATCCTGTCAGCTAACTCTACTTTTTGCGTATGTCCTTTTGTTTCGTTTCTCTTTTGCGCCTCGGCTCAACTGCTGTGACACACAACACGGTCTGCTTGTTCTAAAACAAAAAAACAAAAAAAACAACACGGTCTGCTTTGCCAGGTCGAGGGACTTCCCTTCGACTCGTCAGCGTGGTTGCAACGGCAAGTCTGATCTGTTTTTATTATTATTTCTGAGTCGTATCACGGTGTGAGTTTTTTCTAGGCAAGTAGTACGATGCACGGTGTGGGGTTTTCTAGGGTATATATACGATGGTGTGAGTATTTTTTTGAGACAAATACGATGGTGTGAGTGTGACTGTGCCTATTGATTGGGCCGTATATCTTCTTCTATGGATAGAATATTGGGCCGTATATCTGAATGATTCTCGTGGGCCTCCTAGTCAAACCGAGAGAGTTGCGTTGGGCTGGGCAACAAACACCGGCCCGATCGCCAGGGTTATTATCGTTCTTCCGAAACGTGCTCGTGAGGCTTCCCTTATTAAAAATAAAAATTCTGCCACCTGAAAGGCCTAAAAAAACCCTGCACGGCGAATCAACCTGTGATTGAGTTGGTTAGGTGGACAGTGGTATCCCCAATCCATCAGGGTTCAAATCCTGGTGCTCGCATTATTCCTGGATTTATTTCAAGATTTTCGGCGATTCGCTTTCAGTGGGAGGAGACGTTCCCGTCAACGACGAGGCGCCTACGGTGACTTCGTAAATCTCAAGACGCCTACGATGACTTCGTAAATCTCAAGATGATATGCCGGCTCAGTCTCTCGAAGGTGCTCATAGAGATAGGATGTGCACGTGTGCGTTCATAGGGATGAGTATATGCGCATGTATATGAGCGCTTGTGTCTGTACTGATGCTCAAAAAAAAACCCTGCACGGTCTCTGTCGCCGCGTGCAAAACGTGCTTTGCTGCACCTCCACGTAACGGGCCGGGAAAACGGCAGCCTTGGCGCCGTGCACCGCGATCGAGCCGCTTCGATTACGAACTACGGCGTACGTACCTGTTTGACCCGTCGCGGCCTGTCGCTGTGCTGTACCTTCTTTCTTTTGCGTACAGATGGTAGATGGAAGATCACTTGTGCGTGGTGGCGTGGATACGGAAGGAGCTGGCCTATGGTGCGTTCGTCCACATCTTTGCT